>NC_089742.1:48473742-48491242 GCF_040412425.1 Macrobrachium rosenbergii | reverse complement strand
AATATTTCTTTGTAATCTATTTCTCGTTATTATTATTGTGTGTATTATTAATTATTATTATGTATTATTATTATTTTTGTCTGCCGCACTATAAAAAACCACCCAGTCGAATAGGACGACTGTGATGACAAATAAATAATAATAATAATAATAATAATAATAATAATAATAATAATAATAATATTTCTTTTAATCTATCTATTTCTCGTTATTATTATTATTATTATTATTATGTTATGTTATTATTATTATGTTATTATTGTGTAATATTATTATGTTTTTGTCTACCACACTATAAAAACCACCCAGTCGAATAGGATGACTGTGATATACAAATAAATAATAATAATAATAATAATAATAATAATAATAATAATAATAATAATAATAATAATAATAATAATAATAACGAGAAATAGACATATTACAAAGAAATCCAAGATAACACGAAGGGGCGTTTTGAAGCGTGAAGAAGATAGTGACTCGAGAAAAAAAAATCATGAGAAGAATCATGTCTGAGATGTTCTCTTTTTTTTTCTCGAGTGTTATCTTATCGCTCCGCTTCCCAGTTCACGTCACTTCTTCCGTGAAACTGAAGTGACGTGCGGTACCGTCATTATTGCGACAGGGATCTGACTGTCTTTCTTTGGTTTGACCGAGATCTTTCTCCGTAACTTTCTGCATGGTGAAATATACTCTCTTTTTACTCTTTTCTAGAGCGTGAGGCTTCACAGAGAGAATCTGTAAATTGCAAAGGTTGATGATATTGACTTTGAAATGATATGAGGTTAAAATTTATCGGGAGTTAGGCTTTTCACTTTTAGTTTTCTATTAAAGAAAACTATTGTGTCGCCTTTGTCTGTCCGTCCGGACTTTTTGTGTCAGACTTTTGTGTCACTGTTTTCTGTCCACCTCTTTCTGTCCGCACTTTTTCCCACCTCTTTCTGTCAGCACTTTTCTGTCACACTTTTTGTGTCAGCACTCTTTCTGTCAACTCTTTCTGTCCACACTCTCTGTCAGCACTCTTTCTGTCCGCACTTTTTTGTGTCAGCACTCTTCCTGTCCGCACTTTTTTCTGTCCGCACTCTTTCTGTCCGCACTCTTTCTGTCAGCACTTTTCTGTCACCTTTTGTGTCCAGCACTCTTTCTGTCACACTTTCTGCCCACGCCTTTTGTGTCACACTTTTGTGCCCACCTCTTTCTGTCCACACTCTTCTGTCCACACTTGTTTCTGTCCGCCTCTTTCTGTCTGCACGTTTTCTGTCCTCCTCAGATCTTAAAAACTACAAGAGGCTGGGGGCTGCAAATTGGAATATTGATCACCCACCCTCCAATCATCAAACATATGACTGCCAGCCCCTAGCCTCCCCCTCAGTAGTTTTATTTTATTTAAGGTTAAGTTAGCCATAATCGTTAGCTGGCAACGATATAGGATAAACCACCGCAGGCCGTGAGTTAAGGATTTCACGGGCGAGACTCGCCAACATTATACTGGACCGCCGAAAAATGCGATCTATTTTTGGTGGCCTTGATTTATACGCTGTGGCGGCTGTACAAAAACTCGGTGCGCCGAGGAAACTTCGGCGCATTTTCTCTGTTTTTCTGTTATTTTTCACCGACCTGAAAAACCAGCGTATAATTCAAGAACTTTTAAGAGACAAGTTACATTTGATTTTTCAGGAGCGAAGAATAATTTAAAATGATCTTTTCACGGTACTGCAATTGGGGGTTGGGGTGGGGGGTGGGGAGGTGGGGTAGGATAGGGTCCTCTAATTAATGATGGCAATAAGCACTGGAACGAGTAATAAAATTATTCGGAAATGGCCATTAGCGCCATTATTACCTCGAGAGAGAATCCTAATTACTAATGTGGGTTTGCGTCATTTTAAGTTCCGGTGACGCATGCGCAGATTGGGAAAAATAAAATATATGGTCTTTATTTTATTTTTCTTTTTTTTTTTTTACTGTTTTTCAACAAGTATATTTCGGGTCTCATTGTGACCCACTGTCACTTCGAAAAATATCCTTACTTTATCTTTTTTTTTACCTTTAGCAAATTCGACGTTGTTGCCAGAGAGATTTTAATCTTACGTCCAACTCTTCTCTTTTATCCTGGACTGGATTCTGTCCAGGGTGGAACTGTCCACTCTTCTCTCTCTCTTTCTCTCTCTCTCTCTCTCTCTCTCTCTCTCTCTCATATATAAATACATATTTGTATATCTATATCTATCTCTCTATCTATCTATCATATATATATATAATTATATACATATATATACCTTACCTGTAAGGACTGTAAGGTAAAGGTATATATATGTATATAAACTATATATATATATATATATATATATATATATATATATATATATATATATAGATAGATAGAGAAGATAGATATAGATATACAGACTAATATATTTATGTAATGATGAATGTATTTCATTTTTCTATAAAAATATGTATGTATGTATATGTATATATATATAAACTATATGTGTGTATATATACATACATATATATATTCAGTATATATATATATATATATATATATATATATATATATATATATATATATATATATATATATATATATATATATATATATATATATATATATATATATATGCATTCCTGCCAGATAGCCTAAGCGAGCCCGAGCAAAACATTTTCCATTGTCAAAATTCGAGATGTTTAGACACAGATTAGTGTCACTTGAGCGTCCCGCCAGAAATAAAGAAATAAGATTGAATTGGCCCAAGACCTTTGCGCGTCTAATTTCCAGGGGCTTTTAACGGCACTAGGTTCTGGTAACACCCCCAAATTTTTTTTTGTTTCATGCTTTTTTTCCCCTGAAGGTCATACGTAAATGAAGAAACACATAATTGAAATTAGGTTGTCATAATTCAAGATCGCTCAAACTTTTGTATGGCGCAAAATATAAACGAGTAAAAAATGCGCCGAAAGTTTCCTCGGCGCAATCGAGTTTTCTGTACGTCGTATAATCAAGGCCACCGAAAACAGATCTATCTTTCGGTGGTCTCGGTATAATGCTGTATGAGCCGCGGCCCATCAAACTTTAACCACGGCCCTGTGGTGGCATATCTACATCGTTGGCGGAAGCACGATTATGGCTAACTTTAACCTTAAATAAAATAAAAACTACTAAGGCTAGAGGGCTGAGATTTGCCACGTTTGATGATTGGAGGGTGGGTGATCAAAGTAACAATTTGCAGCCCTCTAGCCTTAGTAGTTTTTCAGATCTGAGGGCGGACAGAAAAAAGTACGGACGGACAGAGAAAGCCAGCAGCACAATAGTTTTCTTTTACAGAAAACTAAAAAGCATTTGACCTGCAAACAAAGCTTCTATAGAATTAAAGTATTCATTCAGAATACTGTAGCAATGACAATAACAAACAACTGACGTAAAGATATGTCAGCAAAGGTAAACATACAAACATATGAACAAAAACGCAAGCAGAAAAATCTCGGGCTACGATGCTTTGTGAAGCTGTTATATCTTTGGAAATTATCGAGCATCTGGCAACTGTCGACACGAGAGGGGAAACTGATCTTATCGTAAACACGAGCAAATAACTGTTGGAAAAATTCTCTGAGTTTTCAAACGGGCGGGAAAAGTCACGTACGGGCTTTCAGTTAAAATTTGGAATTGTGATTTGAGTTATATATATATATATATATATATATATATATATATATATATATATATATATATATAATAAAATATATATACATATATATGTATATATATTAATATATATATATATATATATATATATATATATATATATATATATATATAATTTATATATATACTGTATATATATACATACATACATTTATATGTGATATATATATATGTATATATATATATATATATATATATATACATAGATACCTACATATATATGTATAAATATATATATATATATATATATATATATATATATATATATATATATATATACAGAGAGACTGAGAGAGAGAGTGACTGAGAGTGAGAGAGAAGAGAGTGAGAGAGGAAGAGCAATACAATAGTGTGTCTGATACAAGATGTATGTGGCGTCTACACGTTGTTGTTTGAAAACAAACTGGCCATATGCCAGCACGACCTCTTGCTCATAGAGGCAGCAGCCAGTAAGAGTAATTCTGATGATAAGGAAGTAATAAAGAGGGTCGGGATTAAGAGTCATGTTAATGATATGAAAGCCATAATAACGACGAGTCTCCACGGTTGTACGACATTTTTATTGAATAGAATAGAATATAGGGTTTAGGCCAAAGGCCAAGCGCTAGGACCTATGAGGTCATTCGGCGCTGAAAAGAAAATTGAGAGTAAGAAGGTTTGAAAGGTGTAACAGGAGGAAAACCTCAAAGCAGTTGCACTACGAAACAATTCTCAAGAGAGGGTGGAAAGTCAGATGGAAGAAAAGAGGAAATGAACGGAGGTACAGTTAAAGGAATGAAAATGACATTTTTATGGATTTGGTGATGCATAAATTGGAAGAAAAAATTAAAAATTTTTCTAGAGAAACTTTGCGAAATTCTGAAAAACGCAGAGAGAAAAATGTGAGAGGAGGTGAATATAAGCTGAAGAGTTGTGCTCTGTCGGCACAGACTCCAAAATGGATCTACAAATTCTTTTGCCTTAGCTCGGAATAGCAGCAGTTTTTGGGGGTCTTTTTGTGCAGTGGAACCTCAACGGAATCCGTCAAAATAGCTCCAGGCCTGGAAATCGTCCTCGGCTTAGCAGCAGTTTTTGGTGGTCTTTTGTGCAGTGGAACCTCAGCGGAATCCGTCAAAATGGATCCAGGCCTGCAAACCGTCCTCGGCCTAGCAGCAGTTTGTTGGTGGTCTGTTTTGCAGTGGAACCTCAGCGGAATCTGTCAAAATGGATCCATGTCTGGAAACCGTCCTCAGCCTAGCAAAGCAGTATTTGGTGGTCTGTTTTTGCAGGTGGAACCTCAACATCAGGTCTGAAACCTCCTCTGCCTAGCAGCAGTTTGTTGGTGTGCTTTTGCGCAGTGGAACCTCAGCGGAATCTGTCAATATGGATCCAGGTCTGGAAACCGTCCTCGGCCTAGCAGCAGTTTGTTGGTGTGCTTTTGTACTGTAGAACCTCAGCGGAATCCGTCAAAATGGCTCCAGGTCTGGAAACTGTCCTCGGCCTAGGAGCAGTTTTTGGTGTGTTTTTGTGCAGCGGAACCTCAGCGGAATCCGTCAAAATGGCTCCAGGTCTGGAAACCGTCTTTGAAATCGAGAACTCCCTTCTGGTTGCTGTTTTGGATTGGCTAGCGCTGTAACAGGCAACATGCTGGACGACATTAAGAAGCAGAAAAACGATGATGATGGTTAGACTGGAAAAATTCAAGCATCGGAGGGAGAAGTTTGTCTTTTAAGAGAAGACGGAAAGAATCTGACGCTGCTGAATGTCATCTTAACCGAAAGAGTGCAAGGCCTGGAAAATGCTCATCAGGAAAAAAGAAAGGAAAAAGAAAATGAGGAGATACAGAGAGAGGAACTGGAAAAGGAAAAGAGGGTATGCAGAAAAAGGAACTGGGAAAATAAAAGGAGGAGATGCTGTCGTACACAGGATGGATTAACAACCAGAAGATGGAACAGGAAGTCTTGGAGGACATGACCCTTTTGCTCGAGAAAGAAAATCAGCTGATGCAGAAGGAGATGGCGACTCAGGAAAATGCACGAAATATGCTGGAAGATGAGAAAACGAGAATGAAAAGCAGTAAATAAGCGACTAACTAAGAACGCTGCCGCTGTCCAAGAGCTAAGTGATACCCTGAACAACAAAGCAATGAGCTTAACTGCTCACTTGGCAAAGCTCAGTTGTCAGCTTCGCCAACAAGAGGGAGTAGCAGGCCAGCTGGAGCCGAAAATGCGTGAGATGGGAGAAGAAAGTATGCAGATGACTGAGGAATCCGAGGACTGGAAAGCGAACTCAATCACTGGAAGACTGAGAAGGACAACCTCCGATTAAACGTTCTAGAACTGCAGGAGGAAGTTGGAAAGCTGTTCGGAGAAAACGGCTCCCTACAATGCCAGCTACGAGAGAAAGAAACGAAGCTCAGTGAGCAGGATGATTTACTGCAAGGGAGAGACCCCAGACTGGAAGAGATGGCGAGGCTGGCCAGCAGCATATGGACGAGAAGAATCATCTTTTGGAAGTTGAGCTGCGAAATCTACAGGAGAAGAATGAATGTTGCTCCGCGACTTCTAGAACCTCCAGATGACTAAGTCAGGTGTCCAATGGGAGGGGCGATCGAATTCATCAGTGATAGGGTCAGGTACTGTGTTGACACACATGATGATCATTCATCAGTGGCATAGAAATAATAACGGACAGAGTTGCTGAGTGCAATGGGTATTTCATCAGCTGTTGTGGATTAAGGAGTTCAATGGGTCGAATTATTTCTAGATTCAGATAAATTTTTCAGTTGTGATAATGATTTTCTTGGTTGTATGTAGCAGTAGAGTGTGTATGTATGTATGTAAATATAAATAAATAAATAAATAAATAAATAAATAAATAAATATATATATATATATATATATATATATATATATATATATATATATATATATATATATATATATATATATATATATATATATATGAGAGAGAGAGAGAGAGAGAGAGAGAGAGAGAGAGAGAGAGAGAGAGAGAGAGAGAGAGAGAGAAATACATCTTACCACATTACTTAACAAGTACGCATGAAAGCGAGATATACGGGTATAGCGAAACAAATTGCAGAAATAGGCATTACCGTGATTAGTGCCTCTCTTCACACACAAATTGATACATTTCCAGTCCCCAATTTTTGCCCATTACAGTCCATACTTTCGCTGATAGCTGGCCATTAGGATTATTGCTCAGCCATGCTGAGAGAATATTCTTCAATTACGAGAGGCAAACAATTCCCTGTGTTCTCTCTCTCTCTCTCTCTCTCTCTCTCTCTCTCTCTATATATATATATATATATATATATATATATATATATATATACTGTATATATGTATACATATATATATATATATATATATATATATATATATATATATATATATATATATATATATATATATATATACATATATAGATATATACATGTATATTAATATATATAAATACATATATTTAAATATGCATATATATATGTATATATACATATTTATACACATATATAAAGAGTACAAGGATTTATATATACGTGTGTGTATGTATATATACACACAGGTATACACACCATATCTATTGTAATTTAAGCAATGCGTTAGCCATTAAATAAATCTGTACATTTTTATGGAAGACACTATATCCTAACAATAAACAGAAACAAACTTTAAAAATTATAAAGAGCACACGGACAGTCATTGAATTCACTCTTTTTTTGTCGTCCTCATATCCACCCATGTCCCACTGACGCTCGCACCAGACGTCTGAGGCGTGTTGCAAGGTTCAAAGATAAATGCAATGTTCACAAGATCGGGCAGACGATGTGGCCACAAGAACCTCTCTTTGATTTTGGCTTAGGTCATCTCGCTTCTTGTTACCTTCTTGTCCCTACACAATTCGTAATTGAAGAGGAGGAAGGAGAAGGAGAAGAAGAAGAAGGAGAAGGAGAAGAAGAAGAAGAAGACGAAGAAAAAGAAGAAGAAGAAGAGGAGGAGGAGGAAGAGGAGGATGAGGAGGAGGAGAAGAAGGAGAAGAAGACAAGAGGAGAGGAGGAGGAGGAGGAGGAGGAGGAGGAGGAGGAGGAGGAGGAGGAGAGAAGAAGAAGAAGAAGAAGCAGAAGAAGAAGAAGAAGAAGAAGAAGAAGAAGAAGAGGAAGAAGAAGAAGAAGAAAAAGAAGAAGAGGAGGAGGAGGAGGAGGAGGGGAGAATACACAAAAACCGTCTTCCCCTTCTTTCCGGAAACAGCTTTAAAAAAAATGTCAAAGACCCTCCCCCTCTACCTACGCCCCCGCCCCCCCTGCGAACAAAACCCCCCAGAATTCTATCTCATAAGACAAAAGCCTGTACAAAGTGTATAAAGCGGCCTCGAGCTGGTCTCGCGTGCTGAGAAAGTTAGGTAAGAGGGTGTTGAGAAAAATCATGCAATTTCCACCCGACTTACGGAGGGATAAGGACCGGGATCCGCGCGATTGCTAGCAAAACCACCACTATCGAATAACTGTTCTCCATTCGCTGAGTGAGTCGTCCGCGCAGACAGGAAACGTTCGCTAGATGTTCGTTTATAGTAGCGGTTCTCAAATTTTTTTGGATCGTTCCCCACCCCACGATGGGGCAGTGGTGTGATGGATCACCATTACCCGTACCCTTCGTTTATAGTAGCGGTTCTCAAATTTTTTTGGGATCGTTAGCCGCGCCCCCGCCCCGGGGCAGTGGCGTGATAGATCACCGTCATCCCTATCCCATTCCGTTTCAGTTATGTGAAGTTATAATGTAAACTTTATATTATATCGCAAAGAAGAACTTTATATTATATCACAAAGAAGACTCGTCGTGCATTCTTAGTGTCTTTCGGGATTGAAGAAAACGAATGTTGGGGTATAACTTGCATAATTATAATAAGAATGAATCAATTTACTTCTGTATTATTTATTAAATAATTCATTCCTTCATTCATTTATCTATTATCAATGATAAAATTACCCCCAAGAAGCGGCTTCATTACCCCACGGGGGTAATTACCCCCAGTTTGAGAACCACTGGTTTATAGGAATCACGTAAGACTTGGCATGTGTGTAAACATGTCTGCTGCTGGGGAAGAAGATGAGGAAGTCTTGGATTCTGTTTGTGAACTGACAAGATATTTCATGAAAGCTGCATTGTAATGTCTTATAATTTAAAATATAATATGATAACAGAAAGTAGAATATAATAATAGAAAATATAATATAAAATACAATATAATAATAGAAAATATAATATAGAATACAATATAATAAAAGAAAATATAATATAAAATACAATATAATAATAGAAAATATATTATAAAATACAATGTAATAATAGAAAGTATAATACAATAGAAAATAACAGTAACAGAATATAGAGTGTAATAGAATGTAATAGAAAATAGGATGTAATAGAGTTTAATAAAGTAAATTTATTAATAGGAAAGAGAAAATATAAAATGTAATGAAAAGTAAATTGAAATAGAAGACTCTGCCAGTAAGATGAAACGGTATGATACATTTTTTTAAATTTCTAAATATCAGGCGTTCAGCATCAGATGGGCCTTTCTCCCCAACTTTTGAAAATGGCGTTTTTCGCCTGATCAACTTTCAAACAATCCCCATTTTTTCCACAAAAACGTGGTGGGATTGAACTATAATTTGTTTTATGCATACTATTCTATTCCTGACCGCAAAGACTTCATCTCATATAAAATTTAACTTTGTATCTTGAAAAATGGAGAAATTAGAGCAGGTTGAATTTCCAAAACTTTGATGGCTTATAACAAATTTTTTTACTTTGTAGTGAGAGGGCCTTCTAGCTAAACGCCTCATATATGAAGTCTAACAAATAAGTTTCTTTCACTCCATAGCTGCACCGAATGATAAATGACTTCCTTATGAAAATTAGTAGAACAGACTCTTCCCTCTGGAACCAAAATCAAAACGGCGAATGAAAATGAAATGTGAAACAAGGTTTTCCAAATGCGTTGCTCCTCTAAATTTATTGATACCACGCAAAATTAAGAGCAACAGCCAGTTATAATACTTTGATTAATGATGGAGGAAGGAAGAGAGTTTACTGTAAAAATATTAATGTAGTTTATTATAAAAATATTAATGTAGTTATAATTTACCTCTAAATTTATTGATACCATGGAAAATTACGAGCAACAGCCGGTCATAATACTTTGATTAATGATGGAAGAAGAGAATTGATGCTTTAGCATTGGAAAAATATTAATGTAGTCATAGGAAAATGTTCATATGCTTGGCACAGGCTCTTTCCAAAAAGAAATCTGATTTTTTAGATTTATTTCCTTTAAACCAAAAGCAACTGCCAAGGTTCCTGCCTCTTGCCTCAGGCCAGCTTCCTACATCCCCCAATCTACCCCCCACCAATCCCCTCCAACCGCCCCCAAATAAACGAGAGAAGCAAATGGCTTTACTAACGCTCATGAACCTCTTCGAAAAGTGCTTCAAAAACTGCATCGCGTAATAACACTTTTTTTTTTTCCCCCTTTTATAATTTCACTTTAACACGAAGGAAGAGAAATAATTTCCTTGCGCTTTGCTTGGAATTTCTTTCCCTGCCACTTCGGGAACAATTCCGTCCAATCTCGGCTCTTACAATTCCGCGGATCGGGAATTTTCCGCGGCAAGACTCTTTGGAAGTTTCTTACTCGGCTGGAATTGCCTATCAAGGTCCTGCAAGGATGCCTTGTGCATGTGGGGTGCTTGTATTGAGTTTACATATATATGTATATATACATACATACATATATATATATATATATATATATATATATATATATAAATATATATATAATATATATATATAAATATATATATATATATATATATATATATATATATATATATATATATATATATAAATATATATATATATACATATATATATAAATATATATATATATATATATATATATATATATATATATATATATATATATATATATATATATATATATATATATATATATATATATATATATAAAATATATATACTACTTACAGTTACACACATATATACATACATACATACATACACACACACACATATATATATGTATGTGCGTGTGTTTGTTTGAGTGTATTTACATTAACTACATTCTTACAAAAATATGCATATGCATGCATACATACACACATACATTTATATATATATATATATATATATATATATATATATATATATATATATATATATATATATATATATATTCATGACTGACTGAATGGAAGAAAGGTGAAATGTAACGCCACAAAATGTACTCTATAAGATAACTTACACTCCATAAGGTAATATAACGGATCACGGAAAAGATTCTGTGATGTTTATCACTACATCATCTCACCGTGCATATCTCTAATAAGTAAAAATGCAAAGTGAATCAATAATTCATATAATTTTGCATGTTGGACCAGCGTTAGTTTAAATTGGAAATACATTAAATACAAGAGTAAATTTATGCTGAAATATTTAAGTTCAATCTTTTTGAAAATTTTTTTTATTATACTTTTATATTACTCAGAATGCATTTCAAACTCTCTCTGTCTCTGTCTCTCTCTCTCTCTGCGACATTTTTTATATTATGCTTTTATATTACGTCGAATGCATTTGAAACTCTCTCTCTCTCTCTCTCTTTGCAACTGTCTCTCTCTCTCTGTGCAACATTTTTTATTATATTTTTATATTACGTCGAATGCATTCGAAACTCTCTCTCTCTCTCTTTCTGTCTGTCTGTCTGTCTCTCTCTCTCTCTCTCTCTCTCTCTCTCTCTCTCTCTCTCTCTCTCTCTCTCTCTATCTTTGCAACTGTCTCTCTCTCTGCAACATTTTTTTTATTATACTCTTATGTTACGTAGAATGCATCTGAAACATCTCTCTCTCTCTCTCTCTCTTTGCAACTGTCTCTCTCTCTCTGTAACATTTTTTTTATTATACTCTTATGTTACGTAGAATGCATCTGAAACTCTCTCTCTCTCTCTCTCTCTCTCTTTGCAACTGTCTCTCTCTCTCTGCAACATTTTTTTTATTATACTCTTATGTTACGTAGAATGCATCTGAAACTCTCTCTCTCTCTCTCTCTCTTTTTGCAACTGGATGGTGGGCCACATTTTGAGCCATTGTCGCACAGCAGACCTAAATAAAACCTATTGTAAGCTTCGGCCATAATAATTCTCCTTTTATCTTTTTATTATACAAAGCAGGGGCGTTCACAAAACTCCCAAAATCCCCCTCTTTTATGCAGAACTGGGAGAGGCCGAGCTAAACCGTGGCGAGAGTAATTCTCAAATGTAATATCTTTTGAAGGCGTCGCAGAAAATGACCTCGTAGGAAGATCTGGGAAGCATATTGCGAATTATTATGTTAGGGAGACGATGATGGTCGTGAGTTCGAACCGTACAGAGGCTTGGGAGAGAGAGAGAGAGAGAGAGAGAGAGAGAGAGAGAGAGAGAGAGAGAGAGAGAGAGAGAGATTTATCATTATGAGAAAATATTACCACGAGATGAAGAGAGGTATATTAAAGTATGCAACTGGCATCATAAGAGAGAGAGAGAAGAGAGAGAGAGAGAGAGAGAGAGAGAGAGAGAGAGAGAGAGAGAGAGAGAGAATTTATCATTATGAGAAAATATTACCACGAGATGAAGAGCGGTATATTACAGTATGCAACTGGCATCATAAGAGAGAGAGAGAGAGAGAGAGAGAGAGAGAGAGAGAGAGAGAGAGAGAGAGAGAGAATGTATCAATATGAGTAACTGGCTTCCTAAATCAGAGCAAGAGAGAGCGAGAGAGGAAGGGAGAGAGAATGTATCAGTAAGAGGAGTAACTGGCTTCATAAAATCAGAGAGAGAGAGAGAGAGAGAGAGAGAGAGAGAGAGAGAGAGAGAGAGAGAAAGAATGTATCAACAAGAGTAACTGGCTTCACAAAAACAGAGAGAGAGAGAGAGAGAGAGAGAGAGAGAGAGAGAGAGAGAGAGAGAGTTCAGACAACCATTCCTCCTGACCCATTTCGAGGCCACCCAAACTCTCTTCCCTGGAAACAAGCGAGCGCGAGAGAGAACACAGGCGAGCAGAGACTAACGGGAGGCAATCCTTATCAAGAAATATACGGCAATCACCATTAATGGACTCCGGGAAAGAAAGCCCTCCCGGATAATGGGAAGAAGAAGGAGGAGGGGGAGGAGGAGGAGGAGGAGGTCGGAATGGTTATTCGATCCATTATCGACCATTAGGACGACGGTTCATCATGGGACTTTAACCACGGTGGACCTTGTGAAACGGAAACCAATATTGGTGTTGTGGGATGAAGCATAGTTGGTACTGTATGGCGGTAGGGAGCTTTATTTGATAGGCCTAGTTTCTAACCTACATTATCGGCCGTGTCGATCTGCAAACACACACACAAACACACATCATCATCATCATCCGGTGAGCATCTTCAAGGTCAAAATATTATCATTATCTTCATGGATGTTATGTCAAACTTGCATCCATTCAGTGCAATTAAGTCGATACCATAAAATGCATCAGTATTTAAAACACTCGTTACCTGAAACAATTCATCACCAACAGTACACAAGGAGACTAGAGAGCAATACATAGTACTAGGTATTCCTAGACGTGTTACTAGATGACTCAAAAGATAGTCATAAATTTACTAAACATTATTAAATGTGATTATGATAAAATTAGACGTACTGCGTCTATTTGAAAAAAAACAAAATGTTTTTATCAACATTTCTTAGCAAAATATTAGATGTATGTTACAGATAAATAACTGTTGTGTTTATTGGATATTCAAACGGTACCGGAGTTCCATTAGTCATCACTGAGAATTAGAAGCTGTGACGAATTATACATATTTTGGTCTTCATTAGTAAAGTTAGGTGGTTCTGTTGATTGAGGCATGGACAGATGTGTCACTCTTAGGCCTATCGTTCTACTTTGTTCCAAATTTGGGAACTGAAGATCAAAGAGATTAGGGTGTCTGGAATCAGTAAAATAGAATTTAGGCCAAAGGCTCGTTTTAGCGCCAATTTTCGTAGACATTTTGTCAAGTGCACATTCGACTGTAGGCTTATGTCCTCCAAATCCCAAACCTCTCCTGCTGGGGACAAGCGCCAAGGTCTGTGAATATTTAGGGGTATCGACTTGAGAGGGACAGTTCTCTGTTGGTTTAAATTTTGCTTGTAAAGTTATCAGGCAATGCTAGTAAAGCTACCAAGTTTTACTAAAGGATAAAGTTGTCAGACTTTGTTAAGGCAGCTTGGTTTATGCTACAAAGGTGTTCTTTTAATAAAGGACTCTTCCTCTGACATATGGCCTAATGCCATTCCTACCAATCTTTGTACATTAAAAGATCAGGAAAACTATAAGAAAATTTTTACGATTCTCTATAGAGAACGTGCTTATCTGATTTCCCTTCTAATAGGTTTGCTTAAACCTAGTATTCTTGCTACTATAATACTCATTCTCTGTCATTCGAGACAAAGTAGTTTTGATTTTTTACAAAAGTATGTTCAGTAAAACGAAAAACTAAAGGGTCAAACGGACGAGTTGAAGTTAGCCGGAATATAAAATAATATTAGACAGTTTTTTCACATGTAAACTTCGATAAAGTGCCTTTCCAACGTTATATTAGCAGTTTATACCAGCCGTCGTGCAGTAAAGCATATTACCGTCGTTTTTGATGGTACGTTATTTGCATATATTTAAAATGAAGCTCATTTAAATTGACGGTAACTGTTATCAGTTATTGCGACGGCGTAAGAAAAATGGTCATTTTTACTTTTTACCCGGTTTTTGTATTTTTACATTTATAAACATTCTGGAAGCTCTGACTTCAACTAATGTACGTGCATAATGTACTTGACATGATATGAGGACGAGTCATTGTCAGACTACGTAAATTTTGCCAACAATTTTGGCGGCACTGTTGGACACAATAATTCTGCGCATACATTCCTTTCTATTTTGTCAACTCAAATGACATCAGTGGTATACAATCGTCGGAAAGGCAAAAGAAACATTACTTTCCGTCATCGATAAACACCCTAAAAAGTAAGTAATATTATGGTGACCGTCATATGGCAATCATCGTGTATTCCTCCGCCATGATCACACAATCATCGTCAGTTCAAAGTTAACTCGTGCGATGCTTTTTTACATGTGATTTCTAGAGGATTTGCATAGTGTTTCTGGATTAACGTGTAAATCCAGGAAGTTTTACGTCAACTCGTGGATTTTCCAGGTAAATCTACGAGTGGCGTTCTACTGCTTTTTAAGGTAGGCCTACATCGAAGTAGGTAGTGTAGACGAAGGTTAGGTACCCTTAACTAGTGCGCTATGGTAGGCCACGTTTTATGAAGCATAGGCTCGGATGTGTCTCCGTATTTTAAACAGTGAAATGTGGTTTATTTTTCCAGCGTGGTTTATTTTCCAAATGTTGTTTACTTTTCCAACGGTGTTTGATGTGAGCTGTTGATATTCTGTGTCGTTTCCCATGTAAATGGAACGTTTCGCCTTTTACAAACCAGAAAACTCAGTATAGCCTATCTGAATTCTTATTCACGTGAGGTTCCACATTCAGTATTATTCATGAGGTTCCACATTCAGTATTATTCACTTGAGGTTCGACTTTCAGTATTATTCACGTGAGGTTCAACATTGTTGCTTTATACTAGGTGTTCTCATAGCTTGGGGTCTGCTATATCATCTGTGTTACGGAACTCAAAGTAGTCTAGGGTGTAAGTACCATTGCTCGAGGTATACTATCATGTCTGTTTAACATTGCTCCTTGTAATCTCTCTCTCTCTCTCTCTCTCTCTCTCTCTCTCTTCTCTCTCTCTCTCTATATATATATATATATATATATATATATATATTGGAGAGAGAGAGAGAGGTGTGGGGTGCTGTTGTAAATATAAAAAGACGTTAACACTTATTTTGATGTAGAGTTTAAATGCTCATACAGATTTTATTGATGTTCCTCAGAGTTTAGTACAGGAAGTTTGTAGTCATGTGTGTTTGGCCCTCGAAATCTACTCGTATATATAATATTGCTTGGGAATCAAGCAAACTGTTACCAGTGGAAAAGAAGTAATGTTTGTTGATAAAACTTAAATTGAGATGTTGCAAATAAGTATTTTTCCTCGGGCTGAGTTCGGTTAAGTAGAAAGATTCGAACTCGCTGACTTATTCCGGGCCAAAGGCAGCCATTTTTCTTTTCAACGAATCTTCCTCCTTATGAACGACTTTTGTTTCTTTTATCAATACCGAGAGTCTCTTCTTCAGTCATGAAGGAAGGCGGGTATGACTAGGAGGAGGAGGAGGAGGAGGAGGAGGAGGAGGAAGACGTCGATGTTAATTAAAACTTTAATATTTGTGCTTAGCAAATATGACCTCATCGAGAATGCAGGAGCTTTTAAACTTTCAATATTGACCAAAATGGTTCATGTAATGTTAATGAGACGCTTGGAACTTCTTCAATTGCTGACGAAGGAATGAGAGAGAGAGAGAGAGAGAGAGAGAGAGAGAGAGAGAGAGAGAGAGAGAGAGAGAGAGAGATTGTCTTCTTTTAAGATCATAGGATAAGAAGAGAAATCACCAGGAAAAATTGACACCCACACCAGTATGGTCTTATATTTAGGCTATACATTATGTGCAAATAATGTCCACACATATATAATGCTTGCGTTGTTATATGTATCACGCACGTACACGCATGCACACGTAGGTACACATATATACATATTTATATATCTATTTATACATACATATACTGTACATGCTTATATATATGCATATATATATGTATGTATATATATATATATATATATATATATATATATATATATATATATATATATTTAAAGGAGTCTAGCTTCAGTAGTTTTAAGATCTGAGGGCGGACAGAAAAAGTGCGGACGGACAGACAATGCCCTCACAACAGTTTTCTTTTACAGAAAACTAAAAAGATGAGAAAGAATGAGATGAAAACGCTATAGCAAAATGCAAATAAACACCAGACGAAGCAAATAAAAAAAAAAAAAGAAGTAACATTAATGTACTGAAGAACGTGTTAGACCAAACGCTCCCTTGGGAGACCCAACCCCAACTTCTCTGGAAACGAAGTCAAGAGCTTCAGCGCCGAAATAAAGGCTTCTTAGAGAGAGAGAGAGAGAGAGAGAGAGAGAGAGAGAGAGAGAGAGAGAGAGAGCACCCTTTCCTCGTAAAACCTCTATATAACTTCAACGCCTTTCTGTTAGACTACGTGAGAAAAGAAGAAGAGTGTCCGGCTCTCTCACGCTCTCGCAGCGATAAGGCGATTCGAGAAACTTTCCCTGTGTTTCTCCTCCCCCCCAAACCACCTTCCACTCTCGGTAAATATGCTTGCAACTTGTGTAATGGGGGGGCAACTTTTCGGAACCGGGGTCGTCCACTACACAAACAAAAAGACCGGTTTTTTTCCCCTTTATTCTTTTGTGTTCAGGAAGATATCTGTTATACGCTGAAACAATAGTGATAAAGTAGGTTTTATTTTGTATCAGCACTAGGCCTAATGCTATTTTTAACCCCGTGTAGGGGGAATAGTGCTGACAGTGCACCTCACACGCGGTGCATTGTACGCTTTACTTTAGGTTCTTTTTAGCGTACCTTCGGCAACCTTGCTGCAACCCCTTTCATTCCATTTTACTGTACCTCCATTCATAACCTTTCTTCCATCTTACTTTCCACCCTTTAACAAATGATTCATAGTG
>NC_089742.1:48468742-48471242 GCF_040412425.1 Macrobrachium rosenbergii | reverse complement strand
CTAATGGAATTAAACCTTGAAGGAAAGACTTATACGCAGCCACCTTTTTTTTTGATGGCAGTCTTTCTTAAGACCCTTCGCTTAAGGCAGGCAGACAGGCATGTCTTGTTAAGGTAAAATGGTAATAGGCCTATACATGTTTGAAGAAATGTCCCCGTCCCCCAAGGCTGTTTCCCTAAAGTGAGTCAGAGATGGGTTTTCGCCTCTCATTTTTGCCTTTTTTAGTCTAAACTAAACTTATTTTTGGGATCTCTGTAGTTATTTTGTTGGCACTCGACTCTCTCTCTCTCTCTCTCTGTCTCTGTCTGTCTGTCTATCTGTCTGTCTCTCTCTGTCTGTCTCTCTCTCTCTGTCTCTCTCTCTCTCTCTCTTTAGGAAGCCAGTTACTCTTATTGATACATTCTCTCTCTCTCTCTCTCTCCAGTTACTCATCTTGACTGATATTTAAACCTGTTACTAATGCCATCTCTCTCTCTCTCTCTCTCTCTCTCTCTCTCTCTCTCTCTCTCTCTCTCTCTCTCTCTCTGTCCGCGGCTTCTCTATATTTCGTTTTCTCTTTTCCCACGCACTAGATCTTTACAACCCACCATCCCGCGTTTTTTGAAGGTCGTCTGAGAAATACTTTGCCTCCGCCTCTTGAAAAATGACAACATATATGATTTAAGAACTATTATACTGGGAAGAGAAGTCCAGAATTCCGGAATCTGGAGACGAATAGTATGGGAATTTGATCAGATTGGTTGACTCTTGAGTGAGTGACTTTTACTTAGAACTAATGTGCAAGGTGATGAGTGTGATCTAATCTCCTATAAATCTATCATTCATTTTTTCTATGTGTTTTGTTTGTTAACTGTAACATGTGAACATACTCGGGTAAACAAGGCACGAGGAGACTAACCTTTATGCACTCATTCCGTAGAGGTGGGAATTGCGTAGCTTCTCTTGTGTCTTTAATTTCAGGATCCTGGAATTGGAAGCATCTCGTTAGGGAATCGTGAAAAGGTATTTTTTTTTAGAGGATTCTGATACTGTGGGTAATTATCATTATATCATTGACAAATTCTGCTGGTACACTGGAAATGGAAACATATTCCAAATACTCTTTTCTTTGATAAATATTATCCTACTTGAATTGAATGAGTGAAAATGTTAGACGCCATCCACGGTCGTATAACTAATACAGTTCTTGTATTTTAATAATACAAGGAGAATTTATTTACATATTTATTTATTTATGCATTAATATGTTGATTTGAATTTTTTTAGTGAGCTAACTTTTCTTTGAGTGTTTCCCATTGCCTTCTGTTATTTCTTTCTAATGAACACCTTATTCTTTGGGAGTTTGAATTGCAAGTCAGTGGCCCCTGTGGTGGGCTTGTTTCATGTGAATAGGCCTCATCATCTGAGTAATAATAATAATAATAATAATAATAATAATAATAATAATAATAATAATAATAATAATAATAATAATAATAATAAGGTCGAGTCCATGGTTTATTTTTGTGAACTCATAACCTGCGCACAAAATAAATATAGGCCTATGCTAGGTTTTATCTCTGGGCGTTTTGTTGATTCTGACTCTCATTTCCGTCGGAAAAGGCCCATTCTTTTTTTTTTTTTTTTTAGCTCTTTCACTCTATTCCATACAATTCTGGAGGAGAGCCTTTGTCTTCTCTTGAATAAACTTGCACAGGTAAGATCCCCAGCTGTGCTAGTTATTTTACCTGGTAGAAATTCTACCTGAAATGCTAGAGTAAGCTTAAGTCCCTACGATTTAACTCAGTGTTCACCTAGCTTTTATTTTGAATACACACACACACACACACACACACACACAGAGACACAGAGAGAGAGAGAGAGAGAGAGAGAGAGAGAGAGAGAGAGAGAGAGAGAGAGAGAGAGTTAACCATCTCTGATTTCTCTCACATGAACTTGAGCTTGGGTACCATTTAAGTCAGTGTTCACCTAGCTTTTATTTTGAAAACAGAGAGAGAGAGAGAGAGAGAGAGAGAGAGAGAGAGAGAGAGAGAGAGAGAGAGAGAGAGAGAGAGAGAGAGAGTTAATGGGAAATACAGAAAGAAAGAAGAGATCACTTATTAAAGAAGAAAAAAAAAACAATTAATAAATAGATAAAAATCTAAATAAATTATTAAAACACAAAAAGAATTGTATATATTATCCTAGCTACAAAGACACTGCAGGGTGCACCGTTGAACATTTTTCACTCCCGAAAAATTCGACCAGCATTATCGACGTCGACGTATGAGTGCCATCGAGGTCTTGGGTTATTTCAGCGCCCACCCGCGGAGGTAAAATTTTGTCAGCGGGGCCTCGTCTCGTTATCGTAAATGAAATGCAAATATCCCTGCGTTTTTAGCGACGCTTGTAAGTACCGTCATCACCTCATTTGGGGCCAAAATGGTGATCGACCTCGGTGATGGGGTTCCCTTTATATGTCGTGCAGCTAAGTAATGCCCCGGAATCTACTTTACATAAT
>NC_089742.1:48398742-48463742 GCF_040412425.1 Macrobrachium rosenbergii | reverse complement strand
TTCATGTTGGTGTAAAAACTTGAAAGAAAATATACAACTCTTGTTTTGCGATAAGAGGCCTTCTGCCTCTTCGAGATCCTGGCCTCCCTAAGCTTCTTAAGACGCCTCGGTACTTACTCTTCGCGTCGAGTAGTGAGAGAAAGTTGTATTTTATGGTAGGAAGTTTTTGACAGAAAGTTCATATAAATAAATAAATGCCAGGGTTCTTTTTATTTTCTAGTTTGCGTCAGTAGGTTTGTGGACGAACGTCAGCAGTGATAGGAATCGGAATCGGGGTGAATGCAAGTTGTATTATTTGGTACGACTGATTCTTATGTTGAATGACACATTTGCTAATACATACGTACATATATATATATATATATATATATATATATATATATATATATATATATATATATATATATATATATATATATATATATATATATGTGTGTGTGTGTGTGTGTGTGTGTGTGTGTGTATTTCTCTGTGTGTCTCTCTCTATATATGTGTGCGTGTGTGTCTCTCTCTCTCTCTCTCTCTCTCTCTCTCTCTCTCTCCCTCTCTCTCTCTCTCTCTCTCTCTCTCTCTCTCTCTCTCTCTCTCTATATATATATATATATATATATATATATATATATATATATATATATATATATATATGTGTGTGTGTGTGTGTGTGTGTGTATGTATTTATTTCTCTCTGTCTCTGTATATATATATATAATATATGTGTGTGTAGTACATACACACATATGTATGTATGTATATGTATGTATGCATACTTATATGCACTTGTGTGTGTTTCGAATGACAGGCATTTCAACTGCAAACCAAACTGGCTGGACTGTGTCAATCCTAAATGGAAAAAAGGGGATACTGAAATCAATTTAATTTTTCATCAGCTGACAAATGCATCTCGTATTTCACCGATCTGGAAAAAATGGGTCGTATTAACGACTGAACGACGGATTTTCGAAATCATCGCTTTCAAATCTGAACGACCCAACCAAACAGATTTCAAGCCATTAAAGAAATATGCAGATTTTTGTTTTTCTATTTTTTATTATAATTATTTTTTTTTTTTACGAGAGCGAACGAAAGGCAGCCACCCCTCTGACGCGAGAGTCATTTTTGTTTCGGGTCGACAAATGCCGGAATAAATCTCCCCCTTTCCCCCCCGGGGGGGGGGGGTGGGTGGGCGCGTGATTGATGGCGGCATTATGAAAGTATTTCTTCTTCTCATCCGCCACACCGAATGAAATATGTCTTATAAAAGAAGCGAGAGAGAGAGAGAGAGAGAGAGAGAGAGAGAGAGACGAAGACTTTCCGACTCGATATTCGCATTTTGAAGAGGCGCCGCGTCGGTCTGACTTAGCCATTTTTTGGGCTCTTTGGGTTTTTCAAACGGAAGAAAAACCGCATTTGTGGCCCGGGAGAATAAAGTTCAAATCACCCGACTTGGACGTTCTTGCGGAAGAGAGATATGGGGGCGTTTGAAAAACCGCCCTTTTAGCGGGGTCCCATAAGGTCTTGAATAGGAGTCGTCGAATTTAGCGAGGGCTGGGTCCTCTGCCACGAAAAATTCCCCTTTATGGTCACGGGTCATAGAGCTGATTGTGGTTTTGTCATGTAAATTTCCGAGATGCATATTTGGCCGTTGTTATTCACAGCGAGTGGAGGGCATTAGAGGACACATATTTGGGAAGCGTGAAAGAGAGAGAGAGAGAGAGAGAGAGAGAGAGAGAGAGAGAGAAGGGGAGTTTTAACATATGGGAAATTGATCAAAAGCGTGATTTCGTTTTTCATTTTTCTAGGAAGATTTGTTTTTCTCAAGATTTTGTTCTTTTTGGACGTTAGATAAAGAGAGGAGAGAGAGAGAGAGAGAGAGAGAGAGAGAGAGAGAAAGGGGGTTTTTAATATATGTGAGATTGATCAAAAGTGTGATTTCCTTTTACATTTTTCTTGGAAGATTTGATTTTTCAAGATTTTTTGGACGTTAGATACAGCGTAAGCATAAGAGAGAGAGAGAGAGAGAGAGAGAGAGAGAGAGAGAGAGAGAGAGAGAGAGAGAGAGAGAGAGAGAGAGTTGTTTTTAATATACGAGATTCATCAAAAGCGTGATTTCCTTTTTCTATGAAAGCCTGATTTTTCCTCAAGATTTTTTTTTTTTTTTGGACGTTAGGTAAAGCTTCCTACAGGATCGTAGAAATTAAAATAATATATTGTTTCCTTCTACTTCATTTGTAATTTTACGAAATACAAGGTTAGTATTCCATTCCATTTTTCCGTATTGTACGTAGCATTTCAGCTGACGCTGTAACCTAGTATTCTTAGGAATAAATTGGCTTTCAAGTTTCTTACTGAAAGTGTTTGAATGAATAATTGGAACATAATAATAATAATAATAATAATAATAATAATAATAATAATAATAATAATAATAATAATAATAATAATAATAATAATAATAATAATATTTATGTAACCCTGCGGAAACCCTAACATAAACTAGTTATTCATACGTTATCAAAGACGCATGAACTGTTTTCCGTTATGAAAATATACTCTTCTCTTTGATAACGCATGAATGGTTCATGTTAGGGTCTGCGTAGAGTTGAATAAATTTTTACATTCATTATTATTATTATTATTATTATTATTATTATTATTATTATTATTATTATTATTATTATTAATATAGCTGTTTCCACGGCATTTAATTTATAGTCTTCTCTATTCTTCTTATTACCTTTTTTTCATAGAGCCTGTAGCTGGAATATCAGGTTTCCCAAGGACATACAAAGATTTCTGTTTTCTTAGGTTTATTTCCTCTGAAAACAGGAATCTTTGTGTGCCCTGAGGAAACCTTATCTACCAGCTACAGGCTGAGGAAAAAAAAGATAAGAAGAAGAATAGAGAAGACTCTGTATAAATTGAATGCCGTGGAAACAGCTCTAATTTTTTATGCAACTGCCCTCAGAGAAGGTCTCTTCCCTTATTATTATTATTATTATTATTATTATTATTATTATTATTATTATTATTATTATTATTATTATTGTTGTTATTATTATTATTGTTATTATTATTATTATTATTATTAACAACGAGTGAAACATTCATATGAAGAAGACTTAAAAAGCAACCTATAAATATATATATATATATATATATATATATATATATATATATATATATATATATATATATATATATATATATATATATATATATAATATGCATACACATGTATGTATGTATATATATATTTATAAAACACATTCCTCATCCCTCTATCCATTGTCTGAAATTCAGCTTCAGCCTTGTGACCTGACCCCGCCGCCCCCCCAAAAGGCAAATAGTTTTATAAGTATTCATTTTACCAAAACTTGATACAGCACATCATTCATGTAGTAAGCCGTCCTTCCCACGTAAGTAATAAAAGTGTCTCACGGACAATAAAATACGCGAGAATGTCTATCAGCGTAGCGGATATCGAATGAAGGCTTAAGATATGTCTCTTGTATCGCGATAATTTTATGAATATTTGAACCCTAGCCAGATCGTACCAGTATGAATGTGGCCTTGGTATCCAAATGCGTTATACGAGGGCTGGGCCGTTCATCTTTCCTTTTCATATCTTCCAGAAATTATCTGAGAAATATAATGCCCTCTTTATATAAATAAAGTCATTATTTATATAAGCAATCTTTAACGTCAAATATATATAAATACGTCGGATTATCTTTTAATTATCTTTTAGTGCAAGAAAATTTACAGCAGGGGCAGACCACCGTAAGTGCCATGTTTATGAAAGTCAGTATTGTTCAACTTTAAAACTATATTAACTTGTATTGGAAGTCAGTATTGTTCAACTTTAAAACTAGATTACTTGTATTGGAAGTCAGTATTGTTCAACTTTAAAACTATATTACTTGTATTGAAAATCAGTATTGTTCAACTTTAAAACTATATTACTTGTATTGAAAGTCAGTATTGTTCAACTTTAAAACTATATTACTTGTATTGAAAGTCAGTATTGTTCAACTTTAAAACTGTATTAACTTGTATTGGAAGTCAGTATTGTTCAACTTTAAAACTAGATTACTTGTATTGAAAGTCAGTATTGTTCAACTTTAAAACTATATTACTCGTATTGAAAATCAGTATTGTTCAACTTTGAAACTGTATACGTGTATTGAAAGTCAGTATTGTTCAACTTTAAAACTATATTAACTTGTATTGGAAGTCAGTATTGTTCAACTTTAAAACTATATTACTTGTATTGAAACTCAGTATTGTTCAACTTTAAAACTATATTACTTGTATTGAAACTCAGTATTGTTCAACTTTAAAACTATATTACTTGTATTGAAAATCAGTATTGTTCAACTTTAAAACTATATTAACTTGTATTGGAAGTCAGTATTGTTCAACTTTAAAACTATATTACTTGTATTGAAACTCAGTATTGTTCAACTTTAAAACTATATTACTTGTATTGAAAATCAGTATTGTTCAACTTTAAAACTAGATTACTTGTATTGGAAGTCCGTGATTGTTCAACTTTAAAACTATATTACTTGTATTGAAAGTCAGTATTGTTCAACTTTAAAATTAGGTTACTTGTACTTGTTTACAAAACACGTCTTGTATGCCAGAGTCATCCCTTTAAGCACAAATTCCTCTGGGAAATGAGCAAACTACCCTTTCCCTGCCCAGGCCCGGAGAAACAGGAATGAGGTAATAGAAGGAAGAAGTCTGGAGCTTAATCGGAAGGTAACAAGATACCTTGAAGGATTTGAGGGTAAAAAAAAAAAAAAAAAGTCCCAAAGCTTTGGAGTAGAAGTAGACTTTACATCTACTCTCAAGCTTTGGGACTTCGTGTTTTTACATCGTAAAGGAACAGCTAATGGACCGTGCGGGCGAATTAGGGTGGGAAGATGTGGCCTGACTGGTGTTACGGGGGCACCTGATGGGAGCAGGTATACTCATTAAAGGAAAGGTGACTGACATACTACCTTTAGAAGAGAGAGAGAGAGAGAGAGAGAGAGAGGAGAGAGAGAGAGGAGGGAGGGCGGGGTTGATTACCTCGTCGAGGCCTTAGTCGTAGAGGAAGAGGACAGGGTCATTGATCAAACGAATTCCCTTAGGGAAGAATAAGTCGTCACATAAAGCTTCACGTATGCGTATAACTGTGCGTACATACAATATCTCTCTCTGTCTCTGACATAGAGCTTAAGTATGCGTATAAGCGCGTGTATACAAATTCTCTCTCTCTCTCTCTGACGTAGAGCTTTAAGTATGCGTATATACAAATTCTCTCTCTCTCTCTCTCTCTCTCTCTCTCTCTCTCTCTCTCTCTCTGTATATATATACATACATATATACATATATATATGTATTTATATACATATATAACATTGTATATATAGATATATCTATATCATAACATTGTATATATAGATATGTACTATGTATATATAAATATTTTCTTTCCATTTTCACTGACTGCAAGAGCTATTAAAAAAAAAAAAAATAAAACACAATAATGATTCTTCGTAAAAATTGCTCTTCCGAGAGAACAAAGGAAGGGGCGGAATCATCCACTGGATCGCGGTCCGGTGAATCCTGGTCTGGTAATGCGAATCATTGCACATTTCTGGGTTTCTTTTGTTCCGGTCGTGTTTCCCTCGGGTATACGCGCACCCGTGTGTGAACGACTGCGCTCGTGCACGCGTACGTATGAATATACACGCTGCTATGTTCATGCATTCATATATATATACACATATACATACTGTATATATAAAAGAACGTTAAAACGAAAAAAATACGTACTGTATATACGTACTGGTATATACTGTGTATATGTATGTATATATGTATATGTGTATTGCTTATGTGTGCGTGTGTGTTGGTTGTGTGCATGTATACATACATGCATACATACGTACATACATACATACATTCATTCATGTATATATATATATATAGCCTGTGTGTGTTGGTGTGCATGTATACATGTATATATATACATACATATATATTTATATATATATATACACGGAGAGAGAGAGAGAGAGAGAGAGAGAGAGAGAGAGAGAGAGAGAGAGAGAGAGAGAGAACTTTGTGTATAAAATCTTAACGATTTTAAACATTTTAAACATTGATTACGCGAGCGAGAAATAACGAGGATAGGAATAGACGTCCCGTATTGTTTCAAAATTTCTGTTTGTTCAGGAGAATATAATTTGAAATATAATTGAGATTGCTCAGTGAGTGTAGCCACTGTTGTACTGTAGCTGTGTGCGAGATTTTATTTCGCTTTTTCTTCATAGTATCGTAAAAATTTGTTTACAATATTTTCTCTCAAATCTAATGATCTGTTTTGCTTCCTATCACTGTTATTACTTTGCCCACCCACCGAAAGGTTAGTTAATACCTGGGAGCCTTTGTAAACCCATAAGCAAATTTAATGTTTCTTCTATCGACAGTTCGTCCGGCGCAACGCCACGTTTCCTCATGCATCTTTCACGCAGACGTATGAAATGACAGTTTAATAATTCACGCGTCTTCGAAAGAAAAGGCATCGTAAAAATGGATTTTCGGAAGAGTTGTGCTTGAAACATTGCATGATTAAAGCGGATATCGACGGAATGTCCTCCTGTCCCTCAATAATTAAACAGACATTCCACAGGCGTTTTTTGTATTTCGTCCCGAAAAAGTATCTTTTTTTTTTTTTTTTTTTTAATATCTGGTCCCTTTATTCTGCGTTCGTCAGTTTGTTCTCGTTCCCCGTCGTTTTATTTTTTGTTTGCCTCTCTCGTTATTTCGTCCTCTCTGCTTTTTGGTTGTTTATTTTTTGTGTCCGTCTCTCTCTCTCTCTCTCTCTCTCCATGATTTTTTTGTAAATGAAATCTCTCTCTCTCTCTTTCTTCATGAATTTTTGTAAATGAAAACTCTCTCTCTCTCTCTCTCTCTCTCTCTCTCATGAAGTTTTGCTAAATGAAATCTCTCACTTTCTCTCTCTCTCTGTCTCCGTGAATTTTTTTTTGTGAACAATTCTCTCTCTCTCTCTCTCTCTCTCTCTCTCTCTCTCTCTCTCTCCATGAAGTTTTGTTAAATGAAATCTCTCTCTCTCTCTCTCTCTCTCTCTCTCTCTCTCTCTCCTCTCCCATGAAGTTTTGCTAAATGAAATTCTCTTTCTCTCTCTCTCTCCGTGAATATTTTGTAAACAATTCTCTCTCTCTCTCTCTCTCTCTCTCTCTCTCTCTCTCTCTCTCTCTCTCTCTCTCTCTCTCTCTCTCTCTCTCTCCTCTCCATGAGTTTTGCTAAATGAAATTCTCTTTTCTCTCTCTCTCCGTGAATATTTTGTAAGCAATTCTCTCTCTCTCTCTCTCTCTCTCTCTCTCTCTCTCTCTCTCTCTCTCTCTCATGAAGTTTTGCTAAATGAAATCTCTCTCTCTCTGTCTGTCTCCTTCCCCATGAATATTTGCTAAATGAAACTCCCCCTCTCTCTCTTGTTTCTGCTTTCGAAAATTACACTTGAAAATGAAGCCTCACGGCAGTTTTCAGCGTCCCAGCAAATGAACATATATTTTTTTTCTTGGTCGTTACGCCAGCGGGAGAAGTAGTTCTTGCATTTTCCCAGAAATGCCTTCCTTCGAATCGGCATGATGCAGTTGCTAGGCGGTGTTTGTTTTCGATACTTTTTCATTTTGTTCTGAAGAGAAGAATTCTTGCTGGCCCTTCCCCCGACACCCACCTCTGAATTTCCCGGGAAGAAGGAGAAGTTTGACAAGGCTCGTCGGAATAATAATAATAATAATAATAATAATAATAATAATAATAATAATAATAATAATAATAATAATAATAATAATAATAATTACTGCGAGAGTACAGTAATGTCTCTTGTTTTATCTGTGGGATTTATAATAATAATAATAATAATAATAATAATAATAATAATAATAATAATAATAATGATTACCGCGAGATTCGTGTCTCCGGTCTATCTCAATGGAAGTTATAATAATAATAATAATAATAATAATAATAATAATAATAATGATTACCGCGAGATTCTTGTCCTTGTTTTATCTATAGGAGTTAAGAGAATAATAATAATAATAATAATAATAATAATAATAATAATAATAATAATAATAATAATAATAATTACTATTATTATTATTATTATTATTACCTTGCTATAAGGTGTATATACGACAAAATATATACGTGACACTCATAAGTGACCATAATTCGGTATTAATGTAACTTCCGACCGCGCACTGAGAGATTAAAGAAAAATATCACCGAGACAGGCAAGAAAAATACGATTTAGTGCTGACTGGGGTTTGGTTGCTATACTCTTTGCCAAAGTTTTAATTTTTATTTTACCAAAGGATTAAGAATACTTCTGCAGTAAATGGTCTTTATTTCAAAAGACATCTGAAGTCTACTTAGTTATGTTACAAATATCACACTGTATATAACTGAATCACGAAAATGTGGATCGTGATGAATATGTAAATAAAGGCTCTACCGCGAAGGAAAGTGAAACGACGGACTGGTGCTAGGCCTTTCGACTTGTTGAGCTTTACTTAGCGACAGTAAGTCGAAAGGCCTGCATTGCCTTTAAATATCACAGTGGACATATGAGATGAGTGATTTGTTACAGACCGCAAAGAAAACGTTGTTATGCTTTTGTCAGTTGCTTGTAGGTACAGTCTGCAAAAGAAACAAGTGACGAATAATTTTGCATAATTTTCCAGCAGGAAAAAAAAACCTTTCTTCTTTAATATATACTGTCCCTAAAATTTGCGTTTTGTTCGCAAAACTAAACTTTTCTGTTCAAAACTAAACATTTTTTTTGGGTTCGCAAAACTAAACTTTTTTTTTTCGTTCGCAATATTAAACTTTTTTTGTTCGCAAAACTAAAGGTTTTTTGTTCGTAAAACTGAACTTTTTTTTGTTCGCAAAACTAGAAGTTTTTTGTTCGTAAAACTAAACTTTTTTTTTGTTCG
Organism: Macrobrachium rosenbergii; assembly: GCF_040412425.1. Classification (NCBI taxonomy): domain Eukaryota; kingdom Metazoa; phylum Arthropoda; class Malacostraca; order Decapoda; family Palaemonidae; genus Macrobrachium; species Macrobrachium rosenbergii. The sequence continues at coordinate 48,454,722 of NC_089742.1, read as the reverse complement.
CAAAACCAAAATTTGTTTCAGCAAGACTAAACTTTTTTGTTCGCAAAATTAAACGTTTTTTTTTTCGCCAAATTAAACTTTTTTTTTATTTTGGTCGCAAAGTTAAACTTTTTTTTTTTCGCAAAACTAAACGTTTTATTTCGTTCGCAAAATTAAACTTTTTTCTTTGTTCGCATAACTAAGCTTTTTTTTTTTTTGTTCGCAAAATAAACGTTTTTTTTTGGTTCTCAAAACTAAACGTTTTTAGCAGCGAGCAATTTGTTTTGGAGCAAGTTTGCTTTCGTTTACTTATGCAGATCGCGTCGAAATTAAGTTGGGCAGAGTGCTTGATTGTTTGCTTTCATTTTTTGTTGTTGCTTTTGTTGTTGTTGTGGAAGCCTAAAACACACACGAGATTAACCAGATGCCCCCGACAAAAAAAAAAAAAAATATTGCCTCCCCAAAGTCAAGACGAAAACAAAACAAACTGGGAAACCACACGTGCGCGTAAATTTGAACAATTTGAATCGCTTCGTTTTTTTTTTTATTTCTGTGTATTTTTTTTAATATCTTAATGGTTTAAGTATTTTTAAATCTAAGTTTTATTATTGGGAATCCTTTTATATATGTATGTATGTATGTATGTATTTACAGGTATATATTCTCTCTCTCTCTCTCTCTCTCTCTCTCTCTCTCTCTCTCTCTCTCTCTCTTATATATATATATATATATATGCGTGCATGCATGTATATATATTATTTATAGACATGCATACATACATTATATACATATACAGTATATATATATTTATATATCATGTATATATTACATATGTATACGAGGCATAATATATATTATTTATATACATGCATATATACATTATATATACATATACAGTATATATATATATTTATATATCATGTATATATTACATATGTATACACATGCATACATACATTATATATATATATATATACAATATATATATGCTTGTATATATTACATATATATACATGCATACATACGTTATTATATATATATGTATATATATATATATATATATATATATATATATATATATATATATATAAATTTGTTTTTTCTCAACAGTACTTCTGTTATAAATCATTTCAAATTCAAGGCAATTCTAGTTTATATCCCAGAGCGTACATATAACTAACCCTATAATATTACGTGTAAGTTGTTTTTTGTAGAAGCCAAGGTAGTATACGTATCTAAGCAAAGTAAAAGAGAAGAACAACAATAGGAACAACACCAGCACCGTATAAACAATGTTTACTGTACGAGGCAGCGTAAATTCTATTGACACAGGATATGGACATTAGCATAATATTCTCAGCAAAGACAGCCCAAGAATATTCTTCCAGAATGTTTGTATCAGAAAGGCTTTCATCTTCCGATGTATGTTGTTTCCTATTTTTATCGTTTTTTGTCTTCGACTGCTATTTTTATCAGGTGAAAGCAGAACGAAAAAAAAACCAAGAAGGTTTGAAGAAATAATTTTTTCATACTAACATGTCAGATTTCCAGAGTTAGGTTGGATAATTTAACATGAATATAAATCAGAATTCTAGTATAAATGTTTCGTAAAACATTCGTAAACTACATACATACTTTGTAAATACATTCATATCTCATGTCCAAAAATCTTTATATGTATATATACACACACACATATATGATATATGTGTGTGTGTATATATTACACACATACACATATATGTATATTATATATATGTGTGTGTGTGTGTGTACAGTAAGATGTTTACGAAAACAGAAAATAATAAAGAAAATAAGAATAAAAAAAAACATTGGAGGTGAAAGAGAGGACTCGTAAATGTCCTGGGACAGAACGATATGAGATTCGAGGGAGGCACTTCGTTCTGTAAACACACTTCCATTTGCAGTTTGCGTACGAGTTTAAGTGGTATGGATTTAAGTATAGAATTTGGTGCAGTGGTTGTAATGTGGCATTCTAAGAGCAGCCGTTTTTCATTTCCATTTGCTTATTATTATTATTATTATTATTATTATTATTATTATTATTATTATTATTATTATTATTATTATTATTATTATTAAGAAATTCACAATCTCGTGAAAATCCCGGTGGGGGCTGTGGGGAGAGGCTAGCGCCGTCGGTGCACTGTAGGCATTACTTAAGGTTCTTTGCAGCGTGCCTTAGATCCCCAGTTGCAACCCCTTTCGTTTCTTTGACTGTACCTCCTTCCATATTCTCTTTCGTCCACCTGATTTTCCACCCGCTCCTGACAATTATTGATTCATGGTGCAACCGCGAGGTTTTTCTCATGTTACACCTTTCAAACTTTTACTGTCAATTTCGTTTCCAGCGCTGAATAACCTCATAGGTCCCAGTGTTTGGCCTTTGGGCTGAATTCCCTATTCAATTCAATTCAATAATCTCGTGAAAAATAGTTTGTGTGATAAAAATCAACAATTACATAGTAAGCTGTATTACCATGGAAAAGACAAAAGGGCTTTGGTTGTGTCTGGTGCGTTATAGTAATATAGGTTACTATAGATGACACTACTTGTGAATCTCTTTCCACTCTTGCCTCATAGTTAGTGCCAAGCAAGCCTCGTTGTGACCCAGCGATTCGGTTTTACGGTATATTTGTTACAGGCATATAGCGAAACCTGGCATTTCACGAACTGCCTGAAATTTCTGGTAGATAACAAAATGTTCTTGGGAACATTTGATCCCCCAGGGGCTAGAACTAAACACGGCGAAATACATTTGACCCCCCAGGGGCTAGTGCTAAACATGGCGAAATACATTTGACCCCCAGGGGCTAGTACTAAACATGACAAAATACATTTGACCCCCAGGGCTAGTACTAAACATGGCAAAATACATTTGACCCCAGCGCCAGTACTAAACACGGTGAAATACATTTGACCCCCAGGGCTAGTGCTAAACATGGCGAAATACATTTGACCCCAGGGCTAGTACTAAACATGACAAAATACATTTGACCCCCAGGGGCTAGTACTAAACATGGCAAAAATACATTTGACCCCAGCGGCTAGTACTAAACACGGTGAAAAACATTTGATCCCCAGGGGCTAGTACTAAACACGGCGAAATACATTTGACACCCCAGGGCTAGTACTAAACATGGCAAAAAACATTTGACCCCCAGGGGCTAGTGCTAAACATGGTGAAATACATTTGACCCCAAGGGGCTAGTACTAAACACGGTGAAATACATTTGATCCCCCAGGGGCTAGTACTAAACACGGCGAAATACATTTGACACCCCAGAGGCTAGTACTAAACACGGTGAAATACATTTGACCCCCCAGGGGCTAGTGCTAAACATGGCGAAATACATTTGACCCCCAGGGGCTAGTACTAAACATGACAAAATACATTTGACCCCCCCAGGGGCTAGTACTAAACATGGCAAAATACATTTGACCCCCAGCGGCTAGTACTAAACACGGTGAAATACATTTGATCCCCCAGGGGCTAGTACTAAACACGGCGAAATACATTTGACACCCCAGGGGCTAGTACTAAACATGGCAAAATACATTTGACCCCCCAGGGGCTAGTGCTAAACATGGTGAAATACATTTGACCCCCAGGGGCTAGTACTAAACACGGTGAAATACATTTGATCCCCCAGGGGCTAGTACTAAACACGGCGAAATACATTTGACACCCCAGAGGCTAGTACTAAACATGGCAAAATACATTTGACCCCCCAGGGGCTAGTACTAAACATGGCGAAATATATTTGACCCCCAGGGGCTAGTACTAAACATGGTGAAATACATTTGATCCCCCAGGGGCTAGTACTAAACACGGCGAAATACATTTGACACCCCAGGGGCTAGTACTAAACATGGCGAAATACATTTGACCCCAAGGGGCTAGTACTAAACATGGCGAAATACATTATGACCCCCAGGGGCTAGTACTAAACACGGTGGAATACATTTGACTCCCCAAGGTGATAGTACTAAATATGGCAAAATACATTTGACCCCCTAGGGGCTAGTACTAATCACGGCGAAATACATTTGACCCCCCAGGGGCTAGTACTAATCATGGCGAAATACATTTGACCCCCCCAGGGGCTAGTACTAAACACGGCAAAATACATTTAACCCCCAGTGGCTAGTACTTAAATGCGGCGAAACAGTGTAGGTGAGTCACTGTTTCGCCGTGTTTAGTACTAGCCCCTTGGGAGATCCAATGCCCCAAAGCGCATTTCGCTATCTGCCTGAAATTTCAGGCAGTTCGCGAAATGCCTGGTTTCGCTTTCTGCCTGTGACATTATACAAGGCGTTAGCTACATGCTTAGCCCGCCTCTTTGACCTGCACCTGCACACCTGTATGGGGACTCGCTATTCGGCGACCAGCAGGACCCCTGCACCTTTTCATCTCTGCGCAAACAAGGGAGACGATGGAAGGTGAATAGGAATGACAGAAGTGTAGGATTATCTCGAAATCCCTACCCCATAAGCCTTCAATAAACATCAGGGACAAGCGGTTTCCACCTCGTGCAATTTGCATTAGACCTGAATATGGAATTGGGCGCTCTTTGTTCGGCGCCCGTTTCCTGGTGGGTCTGTCAATGACTCTCTCACCTGTGGCCCATTGTTTGTTCCCCTGCGATTCTAGTCTGGTTCGTGGTTATTCTTTTGGGTTATATCTTTTAATAGACGGCGATAAACACTCTTTGGTTTGGCATGTGAAATGCATAGGGCATTCATCAACGAGGTGAGAGGGAGCTGGATTTGGTTTGGCACGTGAAATGCATAGGGCATTCATCAATGAGGTGTGAGGGAGCTGGAATTTGAGGCTCTCTCTCTCTCTCTCTCTCCTTATGCGGTACATGCAGCAAAAGCATGTACTAAAAGCTAGTGTTCCTTGTTTAAGATTATCGGCATTAATTTTATATACTTCCTTTCTGTACTTTAGGTTCCAATAAAAATAATCATAGTTATTGCTTGAGACTCGAGAATACATAAGGAAATAATAAACTGCTCTCTCTCTCTCTCTCTCTTTTATTGTGGGGATAAGGGGAGTAGGAATATCTATTGTAAGTTATGCAAAGATACTGGATTGCAGTTCCTCTGACAACTGAATTTGTTAAAATAGCTAAAAATCAATGATAAATTTCCATTATCTATAGCCAACTGCCAGAACTGACGTTAATTTATAATTTTCACTTACCGTATCTAATTTGCAATTGAAATGCCATATGGGGTCATTTGTGATTTAAATGAGATTCATCATTATGGCGGAAATCTGTTTTCAAGATTATTATGACGAATGATGGGTGAAATTCAGGCCAAATGATTAAAATATTTCGTTATTAATTCCGCCGTAGCTTGGGAGGGGTAGTGCCGTCATTGCACCTCACGCGGTGCAATGTAGGCATAGCTCAAGGTTCTTTGCAGCAGCGTCCCTTCGGCACCTAGCTGCAACCCCTTTCGTTCCTTTTACTGTAACGCCATTCATATTCTCTCTCTTCCATCTTGCTATCCACCGTCTCCTAACAATTGTTTCATGATGCAACTGCTTTGAGGTTTTCCTCCTGTTACACCTTTCAAACCTTTTACTGTCAGTTTCCGTTTCAGCGCTGAATGACCTTACAGGTCCCAGCGCTTGGCCTAACTTTTATAGTCCATTTCCTCCTGGTGCACTTTTCAGACCTTTTACTGTCAATTTCCGTTTCAGCGCTGAATGACCTTATAGGTCCCAGTGCTTGGCCTAACTTTTATAGTCCATTTCCTCCTGTTACACTTTTCAAACCCTTTACTGTCAATTTCCGTTTCAGCGCTGAATGACCTCATAGGTCCCAGCGCTTGTCCTTTGGCCTAAATTCTAAAGCCCAGTTCCAATTCAAATCCTCACATCACAGACACTCAGTGGCACATCAGTCACGACGAAATCCGCTTTCTCATCATGGCGGTCGAGAGACATTTTTAAATCCCGGGCCGCCCCAAAACTTGTGAATATTCAGAACGCGGTGTAACAACAGCCAAATCCTATTTGGACATAATTCACATTATGCGGCTGCTGACTGAAATTAAGCGGTAATGAACACACCTGTTGGCACCGGACATTAGCCACGAATGGCCCCCGACTTTGAAGCCGAAAAAGTCATTTGTTTTGATGCGCTATTTTGCGATTTCGAAAAAAGGAGGCGGCCGGCTCATTTCATCGTCATTTTGCGGAATTCTGATGTTCTGCGGCGTTGATGTCGTTGTTGCATCATTATCAGTGGTGGGTTGTCTTTATTTATGTAATGAGGAAGATGTACTTTAGCTGTACGTCATTAGAGAAGAATATTTTTCAGATGCATTCGTTATTTCGCAGACGATTTTAATTCAACAGTTTTTCCATGTAGATCAAATACTACGTTTTAACTCTACACCATAAAATGGCATGTTTTATTTCAGAGTTGTCATTGATGCGAACAAGAAAAGTTATTAAAACATTTTTTTTTTGCAAAGGGGACTGGTTACGGAAATCGTTTCATATTTAGAAAGTCGTCCCTGTAGGATATTATTTGGTTTGCAAAGATCGCTAAGGACAGGTACCCAAACGAGATGTTGTGATATGTATATATTTTTCGTAATGCAGGAGAGATGAAAATCGTTCTGCTCCTAAGTGTGAGAGAGAGAGAGAGAGAGAGAGAGAGAGAGAGAGAGAGAGAGAGAGAGAGAGAGAATACAATCATTTCATGCGATCTAGGGCAGAACATTAAGGCTTACAAAAGCATTGATGGAGCGTTTGAATGACCTATTACAACCGATGGTTTATTTATAGAGGTTATTCCAAGGCTACAGAATACGATACTGGGTTCACGCTCTTCTCAAATTGATGACTTGCTCCCAGAAAACAGTTAAAAATGTAGGGTTTGAATTTCAGAATGGAATATAAAATTTAGGTCGAAGGGCCAGGCGCTAGGACCTACGAGGTCATTCAGCGCAGAAATGGAAATTGACAAGAAAAAGGTTTGAAAGGTGTGAAAGGAAGGAAACCTCTCAGTTGCACTATGAATCAATTGTTAGGAGAGGGTTGAGGTTGAGGAAAGTGAGATGGTGGAAAGAGAATATGAATGGAGGTACAGTAAAAGGAATGAAAGGGGTTGGCAGCTAGGGGCCGAAGGGACAGTGCACCGAGTGAGGTGCACTGATGGCACCTCCTCCCACCCCCCCCTACGGGGGAGCGTTTGAATGTAGGCCTTTATTCTTTCTCTTGCTTTCATTTGCAACGGCATTAAGGAGTTAATTTTAGCCCAGACCGAGAGACCGCGTTCAAGTGATCTCTCGTTAAGACTATTTCTTTCCTTCTGTGTTAACTAATTAGGTTACTATGCCTTTCCTGGGGGGGGGAGGCTGGTCTCTTACCACATACGGGGTCCACCCACCCTTCCCATACTAATTTTTCTCGAGAATTGATGATAACATTAAATTTTCTCTTCCCAACCCCTTCGTTTAATCTGATTTCATGAAATGTGCGGAAGTCTCAGAGATTCGGGAGAAGTAAAAGTGATATTAACAAATGGCAGCTTTACGATGAAGTATGCTTGAATTTAGGGCCTGTCTCATCTTGTATTTATGAACAAATTTCTGCTAGAAAAAGATTTTTTTTTTAGTTTTCTGTAAAGAAAGCTATCGTGCTGGCTTTGTCTATCCGTCCTCAGTTTTTCTGTCCGCCCTCAGATCTTAAAAACTACTGAGGCTAGAGGGCTGCAAATTGTTATGTTGATCATCCACCCTCCAATCATCAAACATAACAAATTGCAGCCCTCTAGCCTCAGTAGTTTTCATTTTATTTAAGGTGAAAGTTAACCATAATGGTGCGTCCGGTAACGATATAGGAAAGGCCACAACCGGGGCGTGGTTAAAGTTTCATGGGCTGCGGCTCATACAACATTATATCGAGACCACCGAAAGATAGATCTATTTTCGGTGGCCTTGATTGTACGCTGTAGCGGCTGTACAGAAAACTCGATTTATTCCGCGCATTTTTTACTTGTATTATATTGCTCTTATTGATGGATTCTGTTATACTAGGGATGCAGGGACTAACACGAATATTTATTAAGGGTGTGAGAACTACAGTACCTGCATCGCGTGCAATACCCTGTTTTTAAGAGTTGCCTGTGTATTGGTTTTTCTTTCATTTATTGAATTATCTTCTTTTGCGTTTTCCATATTGTTATTCTTCCACATAAAAAAACCCCACCCTCTTAATGAGGAGCAAAATCATTACGCAGATACACGCATGCAAGCAAACAGGTGCTTTCAATAAAAGAAAAAAAATCCTGTGGTTCTGGGCGAAGAAAAAAAAATCCCTCTGACAAAAAAAAAAAATGATAGTTTTTTTCCCACACGAAACACGAACATGAACAGGGTCGTGAGCTCTCAAAAAAAAAAAAAGAAAATAAAAAACCCTTTTCGACTTACATGTTTGGGGTTTCCTCCTTGTCAAAGGAATAAACAAAAACTTCCTCGAACATGAAGGAAAGGTGAGTGCAAACACGTTGTTTTTCAAAAGTATTTTTAGGTTGACATTGCATGATTTTCCTGCGTTAAGGGAGAGAGAGAGAGAGGAAAAAAGAATAAATCTTCTCATACTGAGGTTAGAAACTTTACATATTATATGTGGGTTAAAACCTTTCTATGTATATAATTTTAGGTTAAAGAGTTTTTTCTCAAGCAGGGCTAAAACAGTTGTTTTTAAAATTTTTGTGACAACCTACACGTGTCTGTGTGTATATATATATAGGCTATATATATATATATATATATATATATATATATATATATATATATATATATATATATATATATATATATATACTGTATATATACACATAATTTTAGGTTAAGAGAGTTTCTTCTCAAGCAAAGCCTAAAACAGATGTTTTTAAAATTTCTTGTGACAACCTACACGTGTATATATATATATATATATATATATATATATATATATATATATATATATAATATTTATATATAGATATTATATATATGTAACTTTAACCTAAAATTTTGAATATATTAAACAGCAAACACATTAGTTTGGAAAAGAACTTTGAGAATCACATCTACTGGTTCTCCAGTAAAAAAATACTCCTAGATTGTCAGATGTCAAATAAATCCTAGTAACAATAAATTGATAGTGGATCCACCCCTCCTTCTCTCCCTTCCTCCCTCCCCTCTCTACCCCCGACTCCCAAACCACCTTCAACCCTCACCCAGCAACAGAAGCAGAGGGCGGCACCGTTCATTACGTTATTTTTTGAGAGAGAGAGAGAGAGAGAGAGAGAGAGAGAGATCGTTTCTGGCGAGGGGTGGCACCGTTCATTAGGTTAATTTTTGAGAGAGAGAGAGAGAGCGTTTCTGGCGGCGCTAGGGGTCAGACGTGATGAAATGGCCTCGTTCTTTACAAGGCCGAAATGCGGATGTGGAAATGACAGTTGGTGCTTTCCAAAAATAAACTGAGGAATTGAGGGAAGGTCTTAAATGCTGCCAACGAAACCACTTACTCACGTCGCCTGGCTTTTATGCTTTATGGGGTGCAAGAAGAAGAAGAAGAAGAAGAAGAAGAAGAAGAGAGAGAGAGAGAGAGAGAGAGAGAGAGAGAGAGAGAGAGAGAGAGAGCTGATGATAAGGAGTACAAAATAATACTTTAAGAGAGAGAGAGAGAAATCTGGTGATGAGGAGTACAAAAGAACACTTTAAAAGAAAGAGAGAGAGACAGAGACAGATAGACAGAGAGAGAGAGAGAGAGAGAGAGAGAGAGAGAGAGAGAGAGAGAGAGAGAGTCCAGTTTTATTTTTAGTCTGCCAGACATTTTGATTCACTGTCCTCGAGGAAACGAAAATTCAAGTGCGAGAGACAGACACATAGAAATAAGTGTTATTTGTCGCATTTAAAATAATTTACAGATTTAACAAATAGACACAGAGGCCCTTTTATTTTTTATGGACGCTTCGGAGTAACTTCATTCGAGCGACGGATTCTGATATATATCACTTTGGTGGCACTGACTGGCAAATACCACTGGAATTTCACGCCCGCAGCGCCGCTCAAATGTTTCCATGCCAATCATTGCATGTGTCAGACTACGTTCGTTATTATTTTGTCAGAGGCTCACGACGGTTCAAACTATTTCAGCTGGTGTGAATGTTTTTAACTCTTGGAAATAAGTTAAAACTGCGTTGAAAATTATAAAATATAGGGAATTTAGGCCAAAGGCCAAGCGCTAGTGCCTGTGAGGTCATTCAGCGCTGAGAGAGGAAATTGAGAGTCAAACAGTTTGAAAGGTGTAACAGGAGGAAACCCTCGCAATTCCACTATGAAACAATTATCAGCTGATGGTGGAAAGTTAGATGGAAGGAAGAGAATATGAGCAGAGGTACAGTAAAAGGAATGAAAGGGGGTTGCAGGTAGGGGGCCGAAAGGACGCTGCAAAAGAACTCTTAAGTAATGCCTACAGCACACTGCATCGCGCACATGCACACACACATGTATATATATATATATATATATATATATATATATATATATATATATATATATATATATACAGTATATTATAAATTTATTATGTATATGTACAGTACGTATATATATGTATATATATATTTATTATATTCTAGCTTTTTATAATGTAATAAAATATTACGAATACCTTTTTTACACTTAGCTGTAAACCAATTTACTATGGCATCAAAAGGTGCTGAAATTAATACCGAGTGTATTTCCAGATGCACATATATGTATTCATAAATATAGTGCTTAACACAAGAACTATTTCAATGAAGCAATTACTACAAAGTTTGAACTTGAGGCATACCTCACGTAAGAATACAAATGAAGGTAAAGTTTGATAAACATTAAAGTCGAAATGTTAATGTACCTCGTCCAACCTTGCATAAAACTGAGATAGGCCTACGTCAGCACTGATTTATTTCTAAATCTGAGTAACGCTCACCCATATCGGAGCCTCAACGAATGAATCATTCGTAATATTGAATAACAGAAGCTTACACTACTTAAAATGTGGTTAACATTGTCCCACTCTTCATAAAACTGAGATAGGCCTAGTTAATACTAAGAGTTGTTTCTAAATCTAACAAGTAAAAAATGCGCCGAAGTTTCCTCGGGCAGTCGAGTTTTCTGTACAGCGTATAATGCTGATGAAACATTCAGCCACGGCCCATGAAACTCTTAGTCGCGGCCCATGAAACTCAGCCACGGTCCGATGGTGCCCTAAGTTGTTGGTACCTATAGAGGTGCCAGAAGTATGATTATGGCTAACTTTATCCTTAAACAAAGTAAAAACTACTGAGGCTAGCGGGCTGCAATTTGATGATTGGTTGGTGGATGACCTACATACCAATTTGCATCCCTTTAGCCTCAGTAGTTAGTAAGATCTGAGGGCGGACAGAAAAGTGCGGACGAACAGACAAAGCCGGCACAATAGTTTTCTTTTACAGAAAACTAAAAAACCCTCGCCCATATCGAAGCCTCAGGGAATGAATCATTCATAAAATTGAATAACAGACGATTACACTACTTAAAATGGGGTTAACGTATTGTCTCACTCTTCACAAAACTGAGATAGGCCTACGTCAGCGTTATCATTTATTTCTAAAACTCAATAACACGCACCGATATCGGAGCCCGAACGAATGAATTATTCATAACATTGAATAACAGACACTTATGCTATTTTCCGTTCACGTATTTCATTACAAAGCGATACATAACCAAACCAGCGCGCTTGTACTGAAATCCTCTCTGCTGCCATAAATCTGAAATCACTTCATTCACTGTGAAGATATGGAGTGTCTCTACGGGGCTGGAAGGGACAGGTACGGTTATTTATGGCTTCTTCCTTGCCTCTCTCTTTCTCTCTCTCCCTTGCTCGCACGACCTTGTTTCATAACCTTTCTATCTCTGGAGTTATTTGCCTCTCTCTCTCTCTCTCTCTCTCTCTCTCTAAACCGTCTGTCCCTTGTAATCTCTCTCTCTCTCTCTCTCTCTCTCTCTTCTCTCTCTCTCTCTCTCGCTCCAGATCGTTCTTTGTTACTTGTTTGTAACTGAAGTGGTTATTTTTGTGTATTTTTAAACACAAGTGGCCATTTTTGTTTATTTTTTTCTGAACTGCTCTTTTCACGATTTCAATTTAAAATCAAACAATAACGACTAGGCCTAGTTACTTTTGTGTTCTAATTTTGACCAATGATTAAGATCGAACCCCTCTCATACCTTGGCAGATTTGACTGGCAAATTCCTGTGAGGGAGGGATGAAAGTTTTTAGGGTTCAACAGTAACCATTACCTAGTTCTCCCTAGTCCTATCTTGGGTCAGTGTTCAGTCTCCATGACACTGTGCCACTGATAAGCAGCATTTAAACCGTTAAACGACAATTCTACTCTTACATTCCATTCTGTTTTGTCCTTTCAAATAACCTTTCATCCATGATAGATAAAATATAATTTGTCGAATAAAAATATATTGTTCATCATTTCAATAAACGACCTCAGAAAGAAATATGCATAATACGTATTACCTCATTTAGGAACTAAAAACATATAGGTCTAATAGTTTGAACTAAACGAGTTCGGGTCGTTTCGGCCGTAAGCACGTTTATTTGCAAAATGGGCGCCGTGTTTAGTACCAGCCCATGGGGATGTACGTAAAATATAAAATAAAGACGGAAAAAATCATAAACATAACGGTAAATACCATAAATAAAAGTCTTACGTTGTTTTTGACGTTACGGCGGAAACGACAGGGACCACTAACATAGGTCTAATAGTTTGAACTAAACCACCACAGTAATCCTACTTTATTAGACAGCAGTAAAACGCCTACGGTGTCGATCACCACGATATTTCTTCGTATTCACGTAAACCTTCCAGAACTGTCGCGTAAAACTCGAAACACTTTTTATAAAAACGCCAGTAATCACAAGTAAACAACCTTCACACAAGTTAGCCATCCGGAAACTGACGCGAGTGACGTCACGGCGGAGGAATATATGAGGTGTTCCTTGAGGTGACCTCGTGGTCGCTAGTATGTCTAACTCTTGTGACGTTTGTTACTTGTGATTTCTTGCGTATTTTAACAAGCTTTTCGGGGTTTACGCCTAGGTCCTGGAAGCTTTACGTGAATATGGGGAATTACCGAGAAATCGAGAGTAATTTTCCTTGCGACAGACACCAGTGGCGTTCTTCTGCTGCCAAAGGGAGGCAAACTATTAGACCTATGTTATGCACAAGCTCCTACTAAAGTGAGGTAATACATATTATACATCTTTCTGAGGACGTTTCTTGATACGGTGAACAATATTTTTATTTGACAATTTAGATTTCATCATGGAGGAAAGGTTATTTGAAAGGACAAAACAGTGAAATGTAAGAGTGGAATTGTCGTTTGCCCGTTTAAATGTTAAACTGTTTAGTAAAACATTTAGACCTATGTTGTACACAGCTGTCCGTGTGAGTGAGATAATATTTAATTCATGGGCCCTTCTTGCTCAGTGATATATAACAACTTTAAAGAGAACCGATGTTTAAAGAGGAGCATGAATATCGGTTTCGTTAAGTTCATGTAGTTTGGCTTAGTTGAAGTTCGTTAGTACACAGTCCTCGAATTCTTGGCTCATCCAAGGGAATGGAAGAGCATTTCAAGAAAGGGTTCTGGCATGTCATTGTAAATTATTACTAAGCGAGATATTCACGAATTAAAATTACTAAGACCGCCCCCCTCCCTCTAACACCTACCCGGGTCAGGGTAGGATCCGGTGACCGGTGTCCTAGGTTCTGGAAGGTTAGGGAAGGTTTGGCAGTCGTACAGTGTAACTTTCTCGAAAGCATTGTAACAATGTCCGTTGTCGTCAGGGAATTATCATTAAAGAATCTCAGGCAAATGTAATAATGAAAATGTTCCGCAAGGGGGGCTAGTGTCGTCAGTGCACCTCACGTGGTGCACTGTAGGCACTACTTAATGGTGTTTGCAGCGTCCCTTCGGCCTCTAGCTGCAACCTATTTCATTCTTTTTACTGTACCTCCGTTCATATTTGCTCCCATCGTACTTTCCACCATCTCCTAAGAATTGTTTCATAGCGCAACTGCGAGGTTTACCTCCTGTTAAACCTTTAAAACCCTCCTACTGACAATTTCCCTTCCATTGCTGAATGACCACGAATGTCCCAACGCTTGGTCTTTGGCCTATAATCTATATTCTAATAACGACAATTAAACGCCGAGCATTATTAATAAATACATAATGAAATAATTACAATAATTACAGGTTTTTGATAGCACGATTCATTTGGACTAAACGAACACCAGTCAGGGTGCTTTAACGATTTTGCTCTCTTTTTATCAAGTTTTAGTGGTCTACTTATAGTTGAGCGATTCAAGGAATAAGCTGAAATGTTTATTGATATTTCATCAGTATCAGATGTCATAACTGCTACATGAGACTTGAATCTCAAGCAATTATAATAACCCTTTTCAGTCTAACACTTAGGGTCTTCGAAAACCGAACGGTACCTATGACTATGGGTCTTATTACATCATCTCCTACAGTCGAAATTCGAATAACCAGTTGTCTAAACTAAATCTCATAGTTTGCAAGATAGTTACAAACCACTCATCAAACTCGTACACCACGAGAGAGAGAGAGAGAGAGAGAGAGAGAGAGAGAGAGAGAGAGAGATGTATCATTTGAAAGCTCCAAACAGATACGGAGGGCGGGAGGTGACAGAGACATTTAAATTAGTGACAAGTCTTCGAACCTCTTACCGAATTTGCCCATTATTTTCCAAGAGATAAAACCAGACCTATGGGATTTATAACAAATAATTAAACTAATAGATAGCAATTATTTACAGGATAATGAAAACTGGTAGATTACGAATACACACATTGCCAAGTGTGTACATTTGGCACCAGTGCTTAATGAGACGGCTCAGTACGACACTGTACTAGGAAGTTGCTCAACATTTTCATACTTTATTCTAACTTCTCATTTGCTTTAATAACGGCAATTTTGGAAGTTAATTTTAGCGCTTTAGCTCTGTGAATGATTCTACATTTAAACTGGTGCTTTTAAAATAAGCGGCGTTCAATTATGAATGAATATGAGGTTAAAATAGAAGGAGCTGTCGATTTACTTCTCATCAGCATCTAATAGCTTTATTCCAACGTTTTTCGGCTCCATTTATCAGAGTTAAAAGAATAGGCTCTAGTCTATACTCCGAATTTTAGTATTACTTTATTTCCCCTTACCGTTATGATTACATGAGAACATGGTAGCATGATATGCATTATCATGCTACCTCTTTTGAAAGAGGAACTTTCATGTGCTATAGGTCTAGACTTTAAAATTAAAGGCCGTTTCAGTCTTTTACTTAAGGTTCAAAGCAACTGGTTCCATGCCACCGAAAACAGATCTATCTTTTGGTGGTCTTGGTATGATGCTCTATGAGCCGCGGCCCATGAAACTTTAACCACGGTCGAGTGATGGCTTACCCTATATCGTTGCCAGAAGCACGATTATGGCTAAATTTAACCTTAAATAAAATACAAACTACTGAGGTTAGAGGGCTGCAATTTGTTATGCTTGATGACTGGAGGGTGGATGATCAACATACTAAATTGAAGAACTCTAGTCTCAATAGTTTTTAAGATCTGAGGGCGGACAGAATAAAGTGCGGACGGACAGACAAAGCCGGCACAGTAGTTTTCTTTTACAGAAAGCTGAAAATTGCAATTGGAGAGAGAGAGAGAGAGAGAGAGAGAGAGAGAGAGAGAGAGAGAGAGGAGATTAACAAAATTAGACTGAGATAACTACGGAAGAAGGGTTTCAGCTTTGCATAAGGATCGTAGTAGCTATAGCCCGTTCCTCAACCATAATTAGTTCATTAGAGGTTTAATTAATAAGACGAAGTTGAATGCATGTAGTCATTAATTAGCTCCCAACGCTTAGCAATGTTCATCTCTTAACATTCTGAACTTCCTTAGACTATTTCCACTTTACAGCGTACTGATTATGATCACTATTATTATGAATAATAACTTCATTAGCTGGTTTCATTAGTGCTTTCATTAACTTTTCGACTGAGGTAATCGAACCTAAGTCAAATGAAGCGCTCCGAACGCGTGGCGCAAGTCGATTGGTTTTAGTCTCCTGTAAAAGAAAACTATTGTTCCGGCTTTGTCTGTCCGTCCGCACTTTATTCTGGTCCGCACTTTTTCTGTCCGCCCCCAGATCTTAAAAACTAGTGAGGCTAGAGGACTGCAGATTGGTATGTTGATCATCCACCTGCCAGTCATCAAACAAACTAAAATGCAGCCCTCTAGCCTCAGTAGTTTTTATTTTATTTAAGGTTAGAGTTAGCCATAATCGTGCTTCCGGCACCGATATAGGATAGGCCACCACTGGGCCGTGGTTAAAGTTTCATGGGTCGCTGCTCATACAGGATTATACCAAGACCACCGAAAGATAGATCTACTTTCGGTGGCCTTGATTATACACTGTAGCAGCTGTAAAGACAACTCGATAGCGCCGATTTGGTGAAAGACTGTGGATTTTCATCTGTCTGTACGATGGAATTGGAAAAATACTTTTATGTCTGTGCTTATAGTGATAAATAACGATTTATGAATGGAATGGAATGTAAATAAATATCTGAGGGAAAACATTTTTAGGTTAAATAACTATAACTGACCAACTCTATGGTAAAACTATAATGACAGCCGATCATTTATATATATATCTAGTGTATTTATATATATATCCCTATAATATAAACCACTAACTGACCAACCCCCACTAAATGGTAAAACTCTGAATGATAAGCCGATCATTTAGCTCAAAAAGGACCCACTAAACCTGTAGTGTGGTTTGATTAACTGGTCCCTTCAAAACAAAACACCACCCCAAACCTAAACACACCCATCACTAAACCTAAACACCACTAAATCAAAACAAATCCCCACTAAAACCCTAATCACACACCTACTAAACCAAAAAACACACCCAAACTAAACCTAAACACACACCCACTAAACCTAAACCCTTTTACAATGAACCTAAACTCTACCCCAACTAAACCTAAACTCACCGTATAATAGTATTCTCATTTAAATATTGAGACGTTGTGGCCCAGTGCCCAACTGATGACTGTTAATGAATGTGAAGGAGGCAATTATATTCCTTTTTGCATTTACGCATTTCTTTGTAAAATGTATTTTCATTACAAAGATATCAAATATATATATATATATATATATATAAAATAAAATATTATATATATATATATATATATATATATATACAAATGTAATAATCTAAATAAATGTTTTATAGAATATTTAATGGATGGATATATAAATTTATATATATATATATAAAAACAATATGAATCGCTATATGCTTTCTCCATCACTGAGTTTATCCGATTAAGCAATAAAGAATGAAAATGGGGCAAAACGTATTACGTAAACGCGTAGAAAGCAATGAAAAATCATTTGATAGGCCATTGTTTTCATTTCATCGGCACTTCATCGCCGGATCAAACTGTTTTTTTATCTTTTTTTTTTTAATCTTTTGTCCCATGGAATGATGTGACTCGTTGCAGTTTTTAGGTATAATAATGTCTGAATGAAGATTCATTCATAATTTTTAGTTTTCTGAAAATAAAACTATTGTGCCGGCTTTGTCTGTTCGTCCGCATTTTTTCTGTCCGCCTCAGATCTTAAAATTACTGAGGCTAGAGGCTGCAAATGGATATTGATCATCCACCCTCCAGTCATCAAACATACCAAATTGCAGCCCTCAGCCTTAGTGTTCCCCAATTTTATTTAGTTTAAGATAGCCATAATCGTGCTTTTGGCAACGATATAGGCCATGCCACCAGCGGGCGGTGTTTAAAGTTTCATGGGTCGCGGCTCATACCGAGACAACCGAAAAAATCTGCTTTCTTTGGCCTTGATTATACGATGTACAGAAAACTCGATTGCGCCGAAGAAACCTCGGCGCATTTTTAACTTGTTTCCGGTCTTTCTTCGTTGCTTGACTTGATTGATTCCTTTTTCTGAAAATTTATCGGTTAGGTGTTAAATTTTTACCCTGTTCACAAATTGATTTATCCACTAGGGGAGTAGCCTTCAGTGCACCTCACGTGAAAGCACTGTGTGTATTACTTCTTTCTGCAGCGTAAAGCCTTCGGCTAGCTGCAACCCTCGTTCATTTTACTGGGTAGCCCTTTTCATTCTTTTTCTTCCATCTTACTTTCCACCCCTCTCTAACATTTGATTCAGGTGCAACTGCTTTGGAGGTTTTCCTCCTGTTACACCTTTCACCTTTTTACTCAATTTCCGTTTCAGCTGTGACTAAACTCAAACCTTACCGTTTCAGCTTTGAGTTAAACCTTCAAACCTTTACTGGGCTTTGAATGAACTCCCCAGTGCTTGACTTCTTGGCCTAAATTCTATATTCAGTTCAATTCAATTCAATTCAACAAATTGATTTATAAACAGCATTTAATTACGTCTAATTTTGTTGGTCTCGTCTGTTGAGGACTATTAATTTTCTGTTGTCAGTGACTGACGTCTGTTGTGTTGGAACGTTGCTGTTGACTGATGGTCGTATTACTTTTGTGCCAGCATGAGTGTTGTGAGCACCGTATTCTTTGTAAGCTTGAATTTCAAGTCAGTGGCCTATGGTGGGCTTGTTTTGTATGAATATGGTTCATCTGAATAATAACAATAATAATAATAATAATAATAATAATAATAATAATAATAATGGAAAGAAGCCACAAGACTCACTGTATATAACTTTCTTACTTGTAAATATTTATATTGAATTTCAGTACTTCTAGGTCCCTAACATGACCCTTTTTCAAAGAGAGTGAAGGTGGTCAGGCTGGTTCAAGGCCCAGAGTCTTCTTGTCCAGCTGACAACCTTCACATCTCTGGAAAAGGGTCACAGTTAGGACCTGGAAAGTACTGGCATTCAAGTAATATTCTAAAATATTTACAAGTAAAACAAGTTCCTACAGGAATCTTAGGGTTTCTTTCCATCTCTCAGAAGAAAACTGAAAAGTTTTGTTTGGTTAATAATGATATATGAATGATTGAATGAGTGAATAAATAAGTGAATAAATGGGGATGCTTGGGAAATCTTATTCCTGCAATTATTGGAAAGCTGACATTACAAAGCAACACTATAAAATGGTTTCGGCGAGTCCTTGCTAAAATAAATTAATAAAAGTCGAAGTTTCAAGAAATCTCTATTTAAAAGGTAGGAATCTTTCTCGATTGAAGATTACATCTCTCTGAATTCGAAAACCGACGAAGAAGCAAAGATGAGATATGAAATATCGGAGTGCAAATGGTTGAAGGCGGAAGGCAGAAAGGTGTCGAAACATAACAATGATTCGATGCAACATGAACCAGCAGCTGGGCCGTAAAAGAGGATAAAAGTCCGCAATCCCCTTTTCGCTTGATGGGAGGAGGAGGAGGAGGAGGAGGAGGAGGAGGAGGAGGAGGAGGGGAATCCCTTTTAAGTTCGAAGACGGACCACTAATACCAGCAGCGTGGGATCGAAAACCCTTACCGGGAGAATCTGGAGGTTCTTGGCAACCCTCGTAACACCAAACGGAGTGTGACTGACGCCTGAGGTAAATAAAGGAGACTTCGTATATAAACATTTCCCTCACCTAATGACTTTTATACGACTTCCATGGCCGTCCCTTTCAATTTCAACTTCGCCCGAACTTCGGAACTCCCAGAGCGGGAGAGAATTATGGAGGAAATGAGCGTTGCTGATATGCAAGAGTAAACAAACTAAAATCGTTTTGCTCTTCTCTCGGGATGAATGTCACTTTAGGTTGGATGTCGTTTTTGTCTTGATGAGTAATTCCCCGTAGGGGGTTAGTGCCGTCAGTGCACCTCACGCGATGCACTGTAGGCATTATTTGAGGTCCTTTGCAGCGCCCTTTCGGCCCCTAGCTGCAACCCCTTTCATTCCTTTTACTCTACCTCCATCCACATTCTCTAAAATTTGTTTCTTAGTGAAGCTGAGAGGTTTCCCTCCTGTTACACCTTTCAAACCTTTTTACCTACAATTTCCCTTTGAGCGCTGGATGACCTCGTAGATCCCAGCGCTTGGCCTTTGGCCTAAACTCTGTCTTCTATTCTATTCTCTTGATGAATATATGTCGGTTTCTCCTGTGAGGTGAATCTCTCTGTCCCTCTGGGTTGTTATAAGAGTTTGAATTGATTTTTCCTTCAAAAGGAACTTTTCAAATTGAGATGAATTTCTCAGTCTTCTTCGGCTGGGCGGAAGCTTCTTTATTTCTCATTTTTTTTGGTTCAGGAGAAAAACAACGCGATGATAATGATATCACTAAACTGATGATTATTTTTCTATCAAGTCAAAATAATATAAACGATATTTTTCTATCAAGTCAAAATAATATAAACGACAGTGCTATTATTATTATTATAATTATTATTATTGTTATTATTATTATTATTATTTCTTTTTTTTTTGGTTCAGGAAAAACAACGTGATGATAATGATATCACTAAACTGATGATTATTTTTCTATCAAGTCAAAATAACATAAACGACAGGTGCTATTTTATTATTATTATTATTATTATTATTATTATTATTATTATTATTATTATTATTATGTAGGAGACCCTCTATTAAGCACGTACAGTAGTATTGAAAATGAAAAGCAGTGATAATGGTGATGATGATGATGATGATGATGATGATGTTATTATTATTATTATTATTATTATTATTTTATGTCTATGCATGCACATATATGTATACATGTGTATGCATATACACATATACATATAGCCTATGTATGAATATATATATATATATTATTATTATTATTATTATTAACATTCAAAATGGAGAACCAGCCTGTAAGGTCATGAACCTGTAAAATGAGCCTCCACAGCAGTGAATGCCCAAATAGGTGCCAAAGAGAAAGCAAACCAAAGAAAATTAATTAACCTGCAAATGAGGAAATAGGACAACTCTACAAAAAATATACCACACCGGGAAATAATAGAATGTTCTCTGTTAAATGTCTCCATTTATTCTTAATTTTTAGACTCTATTTTCCTTTAACATCCTCAGGTGATGGTTACTATACTCTTTCAAGATATTAGGTAACACCCGATATGCCACCCCATCCCAGTTTTGCTCCTGGGAGATCAGCACTCCATATGTTGCTCTTTTCCGTCTACTATTTTGATGAAATTTCCGCCTGACTTTGGAATTTGGTCATTTCGTCCGTTTTCCTAATAACTATATATTCATTCTTTAAAGCGAAGATTCAGTTTACTTTCTCTCCATCGTTATTTTTCGCTCTTTCTTCAGGCTAGACTGAATAGCGCCAGATTGTCAGTCTTGTCGATTTCTTACAAGTTTCTTTGGAGTATTCGTGGTTTTAACCAAGTTGCCTTTCCAATGTATATATATATTCTATATATATGTATATATATACATATTTATGTGTATATATGTATATATACATACGTATATACGTATATATGTCTGTATATCTGTATATATTATATATATACATATATATATATAGTATATATATATATCTATCTATTTATCTATATTTTATATATATATCATCTATATCCCTATGTATATATATATAAACCGTTCCTATGTTGTCATCATTTTCTGTAACATTTCAATGTAGTAAGTCCAGTGCACCCTGTCCTGTACCGACACGTAACACAAGCGTTGATATTCGCGCGGAACGGAGAATCGCACGTCATTCACGATACTTCTTTCGCGAAGGATCATTCTAATGATTAAAGGGTTATTTTTTTTTATTCCCTCGAGAGCTCTGGGAATTGTTTAGCTGCAAAGGCAATTTCCCGCTCTGGGTCGTATGGGGGAGGTGGCGGGAGGGGGTGTTACGTAATAAGTTCGTGACGAAGCAATGGGCGGCCCTTTCTTCCGCCCAGCTAATTCGGCGATGGAGCGCATCGGGGGAGGATTTTGGGAGCAGGTTTTGGAAGGGAATGTTTTAATGTTTGATGTACGTATGTGGTAGTCTTGTGGTGTGCTTCTTGTGTTCGTTAATGCCTATAATGCAAGTGTTATAACTAGCAACCCACTCTTGCATTAATTGACGAATACAGAATCCAGACTTTGTCCACCCCATGTTTTTAAAAAATATCTAACTGATAGCTTGCTACTCATGCATTAATGGACGAATACAGAATGCTACATTGCATGTTATCCCAAAATTGCATTGTGACTTTTGTCCACCTCATGTTTCCTTTTTTAAAAAAAATACTGTAACTGTTTTGGATAGCTTTCTACTTCCAACTATGACTGCAATAAAACAAATGAGGAGAAAGTGGCGAAGATCTTGAGAGAGGAAAGAGAAATTGTTCTTCAAGGAAGTAAACTCACAGAGAGAGAGAGAGAGAGAGAGAGAGAGAGAGAGAAAGGGGAATTTGCAAATGAATCACGGAACAAAAGATGGAAGTGGAGAAATGCCGTCAAGAAGACAATGCAGCCGTGGGTCGATGAAGTATCTTGAGGGGAAGAAAGGTTTCGAAGAAAAGTAAAAGGACCACCGAGTTGTCCCCTTGTCACGAGGGCAAAGGTGACACAGGGAACTTTTAAGAATTGTAAGGGGACATAACGTCCCGCAGTATACGAGGTAGGTGTATGGTAGAGGGATTTGAATGAGAAAGTCAGACTGATGACAGAAGTACCAAGTTAAGCATAGATTAGATTCATTTGACGTGGCTAGAACCAGTTGGTTTACTGATTAAACGGGACCTACAGCTATTGCTGGAATCCGAACCACATTATAACGAGAAATGAATTTCTAACCAGAAATAAATTTACCTAACCTAACAGGTCGGGACCCTCGCGGCCAAAGCTTAGTTGCTGGAGAACGGAACTAATTATAACGAAGAACTAACGGGGACCTACAAATAAATTTCAATCCGAACCACATTATAACGAGAAATGAATTTCTATCACCAGAAATAAATTTTCTTTCTTAACGATCATTGCCCGTTCAAGAATCAAACTGCGGGCCCAACAGAGTGCTGTCCGAGGACGATACCAACCCGTCCAATGAGAACTGGGGCCCCAGGAGAGTGCTGTCCGGGAACGATACCAATCCGTCAATGAGAACTGGGGGCAGGAGAGTGCCGAGGTTGATACCAACCCGTCCAATGAGGAACCGGGGGCCCAGCAGAGTGCTATCCGAGAACGATGCCAACCCGTGCAGTGAGGAACTGGGGCCCAGCAGAGTGCTAGCCGGAGACGCCAACCCGTCCAATGAGGAACTGACAGAAGTACTGATAGGGGAAGAGTCGCAAGTTGAGATATTGAAGAGGGTGTTGTGATTCAATGTGAGAAGTTTGTGACTTGCGGGAGAAACTTCTTGTGTGGTGTATATGGACCTGAAGGAAGTTTATGATAGAATTGAGAGGACTCAATATGGAGGAGATGTTTGGTACGACGAAACCAATAAAAGGTTTTTACGATGATGAGAGTGGAACTTGTGCTAGGGTGTGCGAGTGAGAGGATAATTGGTTTGATGTGAAAATGGGACGTGGCAGAGGCGTAACAGACAAGGCTCTGTTGTGTCTGTGTGGCCGTGTGATATCTCATGGTTCTGTCATGTCTATGTGGCTGTTTAAGATCTCTGTGGATGGAGGGTGCGAGATGTTTGACAGAAAGTAACTGTAGGAGGAATGTTTTGGTGTATATATAAAGTAAATAAACATAAACATATATATATATATATATATATATATATATAGTGTAAAAGTATATAGTGTGAAGTATTGAATAAAAAAACAGTTCTACTAAGTACACTGCTGAGAAAGCAGTGTATTTAGCAGAACTGTTCAGTTTTAGTCAATATTTCATCCTTACTTTTTTTATATATATATATATATATATATTATATATATATATATATATATATATATATATAGATAGATGAACAATAATATATATATATATATATATATATATATATATATATATATATTATATATATATATATATATATATAACATAACATATGTATGAGAGAGAGAGAGAGAGAGAGTGTCTACTGCTTGTTATATTTGTATGATGATTTAACATTCTGTTGTAAATAATCCCCATTGATCTTGAATTACTTTCGACTCTTGTATTAAATTCCGTTTCTAAAAAAAAAAGCATTTCCACATACTACATTTGAAGGTGAAAAACAGTTAAACATCTCCATCTACCAACAAAGAAGAAAATAAAAGAATCATTATTTTATTATTATTCAGAAGATGAATCAGGATACAAAACCATTCACAGAAGACTTAAAAACGTTCCATTGCCACTTCCGCATTTGTACCCAGGGAATTTCTTGTCAGAGCTTTTATGTATAAATCTCCTTTGATCTTCCCGAGTGGAACTTTCTAATGAGTTTCGCAATTCTTCGGAGCTAAGTTGTGGTCTTTTGAGTGCCTCGGGAGGGAGCGAATGGCGATTCGTCTGGAAAATGGTCGTTTTCGCCTCTTTTGCGAATTTGGATGTTATTAAAGGGGTCCGGTTTGCAAATTCTGAGATGTATGCTAGCCAGTTTTCTGCCTGGTTTTTTTTTACCGGGTTGGGAGTTGGGTTAGATAGTTAGGTTAGGTTAAGAGTTAGTTAGGTTGGGATGAGTTGGGTTAGTTAGGTTGGGTTGGGATTAGTAATTGGGATACAGTTAATTTTAGGGTTTGTTGGGATTAGTGGGAAACATTATGAGATGATTTTCAAGAAAATTTGGGTTGTGGGAAGCTATGGTTATTTTCAGGTTTTTTAAGATATGGCGTCCCGCTTTTTTCAGGGAAAGGTCCCGGTACTCGGTTACATCTCGGGAAGATGCATACTGGTTTTACCACTTTTCCGTCGTGTTTTGCATTTTTTGGTTAATATTGCTTACTAATACAATCCTTCATTATAGGGACAGCAGTCGGTACTCTTACGCGGGTGCACCGTTGGCACATTGCTTCTTTGCGGCGTCCTTCAGCCACAAACTGCAGAAACCTTTTCTGTTCCTTTTACTGTACCTCCATTCATATTTGTGTCTTCCATCTTGCTATCCACCCTCTGCGAGGTTTTCCTTGTGTTACGCCTTTGTAACCTTTACTCTCAATTTCCCTATCAGCGCTGAGTGACCGCATTGGTCCCAGCGCTTGGCATCTGGCCGAAATTCTATATTCCAGTTCCAACACGCCGAAAGATATATCACAAGAAACAATTCCAGTAACTGGCAATAAAAAAACTTTCCCTTTTGAATTCAAGTGAAATGTAGGAAGGGTAAAAAAAAAAAATGGCCAACAACTTTGGCGTAAACTGGTTGGCAGTCCATTTGCAAGCGCCGAAAAAAAGTGACGTCCCCTAGTATCATCCATTAAACACAGCCATGCATAACCGGTTCTGAACCCATAGCGAAGTGGAAGTCTAAAACGAAAAAAAGTAAAAAATTCGGCGAGATTTCTACGGTGCAATCGAGTTTTCTGTACAGCCGCTACAGCGTATGTTATCAAGGCCACCGAAAATAGATCTAACTTTCGGTGGCCTCCGGTATAATACAGTATGAGTCGCGGGCCATGAAACTTTAACCACTGCCCGGTGGTGGTGCCCTATCTTATATCGTTGCCAGAAGCACGATTATGGCTAACTTTAATCTTAGTTAAAATAAAAACTATTGAGGCTAGAGGGCTGCAATTTGGTATGTTTGACGATTGGAGGGTGGACGATTAACTTATCAATTTGCAGCCCTCTAGCCTCAGTAGTTTTTACAATCTGAGGGCGGACGTAAAAAGTGCGGATAGAAAAAAAAAGTGGGGAAGCAAACAGAATAAAGCGCGGAAGGACAGACAAAGCCGGCACAATAGTTTTCTTTTACAGAAAACTAAAAAAGGCATAAAAAAAAAAGAATGCGAAAGTGAAAAAGGAAATATCATGCTAGATTAATGGATAGAAGCAAAAAAAAAAAAAAAAAAAAAAAGGGGGCTCAGTTTTAGTTTTCTGTAAAAGAAAACTACAGAGATGGCTATTTGTCTGTCCGTGCGCACTTTTTCTGTCCGCCCTAAGATCTTAAAAACTACTGAGGCTAGAGGGCTGCAAATTGATATGTTGATCATCCACCCCCCAGTCATCAAACATACCAAATTGCAGCCCTCTAGACTCAGTAGTTTTTATTTTATTTAAGGTTAAAGTTAGCCATGGTCGTACGTCTGGCACCACCATAGGGTGCCAACAGCACAGGCCACCACCGGTACGTGGCTGAGTTTCATGAGCCGCGGCTGAGAGTTTCATACAGCATGTAATCGAGTTTTCTGTATGCTGTATAGAAAACACGATTGCGCCGAAGAAACTTCGGCGCATTTTTTACTTGTTTATTAGTACTGCCGAATCTTTACATTGTTTAAGTATTTTGAGTCTCCTATGATTTTAGCAGGTTTTTTTCGTGTATAAAATACATTAGCGAGTTATTTTTAAATATGCATTTATCTCGATTTTTTTTATCAGCCACCAGTCATTTTTATAATTTCTGTTATTCTTACTTTATTTTCCTCTTTTCCACATATGCATCTTATTTTGTAAAAGCTTTCTTAACAAGATATGGACCTCTCAGTCATGTTTGCTTTTTTGAATAATAATAATAATAATAATAATAATAATAATAATAATAATAATAATAATAATAATAATAATAATAATAATAACAGCCAAAATAAATGCCGGTCCATACCCTTTCTTTTCTGAATTCTCTCCTTGTCTTCTGAAACCAGAAATTTCCGAACTCGAACGGAGCTGGTCTTTCAAGGTCATAATTGACTCGTTGATTTTGCCGAACAATTAATTACCCAGAATTTAAATCTTCGTTATTGGTCATATCACAATTTATTATACTTGCAATTAATATCCAGTTTTAATTATTGGTGGATAAAATGTGGATTTATTATATCCATTATTAATGGATGTAAGTGTCTAAAAATGATGAATGGAAATTTGATCTGTCGCTATGAAAACCATCTGACCCATTTCCAAGTTATGTAACTTGTATTGTGTATTTTGCAGATGTTTTATAGTAGACGATAGACGCTATATAATCTCAGTCTCGAAATGTCAATTTGTTTATGTGGGAATTTTATAAGTTTAATTAACAACACCCAAGTACATTAAAACGCCTCTTGCATAAGCGTTCAGAGTATGTGAAGAGGCCCGGTAGGGTGGTAGCGCCGCCAGTGCACCTCATGCGGTGCACTGTAGGCATTACTTAAGGTTCTCTGCAGCGTCCCTTTGGCCACTAGCTGCAACCCCTTTCATTCCTTTTACTGTACCTTCGTTCATATTCTGTTTCTTCCATCTTACTTTCCACCACCCTCTCCTAACAATTGATTTGCAGTGCAACTGCGAGGTTTTTCTCCTGTTAAACCTTTCAAACCTTTTTACTGTCAGCTTTCCATTTCAGCGCTGAATGATCTCATAGGTCTCAGCGCTTGGCCGTTAGCCTAAAGTCTACATTCTATTCCGTTCTATGTGAATTGTGGATTTTTGTTACATGACGAGAAGAAGAATATCTTCAGAACGTTTAATATTTTTTTTTATCAATTTCTCGTAAGTCACGAAGCTTTTCTTTGCAACCCACTCATTCATGGATTAAAAAAAAAATCAATTAACTACAAAAGAAGCTCTTGGCGAGATTTGATTACCTGTACAGAGAATCTCATTAGCGACACAAAAGAAGCGATTACTGGGCAAACAAAGTGATTAGTTTTCTGGAAAATACGGACCCTACAAGATGTTAAATAAAGGAGAAAATACAAGAAAAAATGCGCCGAAGTTTCTTCGGCGAGATCGAGTTTTCTGTACAGTCGCTACAGCGTATAATCAAGGCCGCCGAAAATAGACCTATCTTTCGGTGGCCTCGGTATAATGCTGTATGAGCCGCGGCCTATGAAACTTTAACCACGGCCCGGTGGTGGCCTATCCTGTATCGTTGCCAGAAGCACGATTATGGCTAACTTTAACCTTACATAAAATAAAAACTAACAAGGCTAGAGGGCTGCAATTTGGTAAGTTTGGTGGTTGGAGGGTGGATGATCAACATACCAATTTGCAGCCCTCTGCCTCAGTAGTTTTTAAGATCAGAGGGCGGACAGAAAAAGTCTGACGGACAGACAAAGAAAACTAAGAAACTATAAAAAGTAAGCACGGCAAAATAGGTAATTTTATCGACACCAGAGAAAATGTATAAACTTTTAATATTTTCATTCCTTCAGGAGTCTTTTACCAGAAAAAAATGGACGAAATCTTAATATTTTCATTATATTCAAGAGCCCCTTGGGCGCTAGTGCCGTCACTGTACCTCACGCGGAGCACTGTAATCATTACTTAAGGTTCTTTGCAGCGTCCCTTTGGCCCCTAGCTGTAACCTATTTTCTTTCCTTTTACTACACCTCCATTCATATTCTCTTTCTTCCATCGTGCTTCCCACACTCTTCTAATAATTGTTTCATCATTTTTCCAGCGCTGAATGAACTCATAGGTCCCAGTGCTTGGCCTTTGGCCTAAATTTTATATTTCAGTGCCAGTTATGTTCAAGAGTCTTGAAGTAAGAAAATTGACGAACTCTTGATATTTTCATTGTGAATACCGTAGCGGGTTAGTGCCGTCAATGCACCTCATGCGGTGTACTGTAGACATTACTTAAGGTTCTTTGCAGCGTGCCTTCGGCCCCTAGCTGCGACCCCTTTCGTTCCTTTTACTGTACCTCCTTTCATATTATCTGTCTTCCATCTTACTTTCCACCCTCTCCTAACAATTGCTGAATGACCTCATAGGTCCCAGTGCTTGGCCTTTGGCCTAAATTCTATATTCAGTTCAATTCAATTATGAATATAGTATTTGTGCATAAACGTGACAGGTTCGTGAATGAACGGTTACATAAATCAATAAGACAAAAATTTAGATAATTGGTATTTTTGATTTAGTATTTTCAAAGCGATTCTTTCGTTCACTTTTATCTCATTTGTATTCCATTAGGTTCACTGCACTGACTGAACCTCATAATTATATATTTTGATAATTAAAGCGTCTTGATTTTAATGTACATTTAGTGATTCAGCTATTTAGATTCTTATTTATTTCCCACCTTTCTGTTTTACTACGACTGAATCTTCCTAGCAACACATTTCTCAAGTCTCGCATCTAGTAACCAGAGAGAGAGAGAGAGAGAGAGAGAGAGAGAGAGAGAGAGAGAGAGAGAGAGAGAGAGGTCTGAGGACAAAGGGGTCATATGCAGAGCCACATCAAAAGTAACTGCCCTTAGAAGAACCCCCTTGAAAAATACTTCAGAAGGGAGGCCAAGTTACCGTTCTTTTCTTCAGCATTCCAGTTTTATTATTATTATTATTATTATTATTATTATTATTATTATTATTATTATTATTATTATTATTGTTGTTGTTGTTGTTGTTTTGAAGTGTACATGTTGCAAACACGAGCAGATATTACTGAAGCATTGGCATTCAGACACAATGGGTTGGGAAATCATGGTACACATTCCACGGCAGCAAAGAAATGCTCTCTCTCTCTCTCTCTCTCTCTCTCTCTCTCTCTCTCTCTCTCTCTCTCTGTATGTCTATCCGAATGTCTCTCTGTTTCGGTAGTTTGTATTGAAAACAAAATGACCTCTCTCTCTCTCTCTCTCTCTCTCTCTCTCTCTCTCTCTCTCTCTCTCTTGGGTACTAGAGGTGAGGAAGAAACAAAGAATCAAAATGGCTGAATCACTAAATGTACATTAAAATAAATACGCTCTCGTGGGCTTGTTCCATAGAAATAGGGTTCACCTTCTGAATAATAATCTTCTTCTTCGTTTAGCGTGCTTTTTCCCATTTTTCTTATGGAGTAAGCACGATGCCTTCTTTTGAAGGACTTTGGTTTGGCGTTGGGGTATGCCGTAGCCTCGATCGGCTGCCCTGCCTGACATCGCTTAGACCCCGGTAGCACAAGAGCAATAATAATAATAATAATAATAATAATAATAATAATAATAATAATAATAATAATAATAATAATAATAATTGCGAATACTGCATTCATGCGGGAATGTTAATTCTTTTAGATTTCTTTGGTCGGTTAGATTAAAAAAAAAATAATGGAAACTATGCAACAATCGCCTATTCAAAAGATAACTGAGAACTTAAAAAAAGTATGAAACAATCGCTTATTCAAAAGATAACTGAGAACTTCAAAAAAGTATGAAATTGTTTTTTAAGTAAGAAAAAGAGAAGGTATTTTTTCTAAGTAAAAATTATTTCTTAGAGTAAAAAACAGAAACTTTTTGCTAAGTAAAAAAAAGAATTTCCTAAGTAAAATAAAAAAGGGAAATTTTTAAGTAAAAAAAGTTTTTTTATACGTAAAAAAAACTTTAAAAATGTATCGTAAACACTGTGGAATTAGAAATACTTTTGCTTTATACATATTTTCAAAAATTCTACTTTATAACAAGAGCTTCAGAATGTCATGGCTTTTAAATATGTTTTTTTTATTTAAAAATATTATGGAGTTCAAAATATAACAAAAATATGTCATACCCCATTTCAAAAACGCCCTTTATAATAAAAAAAAAGCGCAGAATTCTATTGTTTGCAGAAAGTAATAAATAATAAAAAAATGCCAAATAACGTTTCAGTAGAATTTTTAAAAATATGTAAGATATATGTGTAAAGCTAAAATATTTGTAATTCCATAATGTCTACGATACAGTTTTAAAGTTTTCTTTACCTATAAAAATCTTCTTCTATTTAAAAACTTCCCTTTTTATTTTACTTTGGAAAAATTTTCTTTTCTTTTTGTACTTAGCAAAAAGTTTCTGTTTTATTTTACTTTAAAAAATTATTTTTACTTAGAAAAACACAACTTGCTGTCATTTTAGCAAGAGATGCTAAAGGTTTATAGATAACATATTCTTCAGGGATTTGCTAGGTAAGAGATGCTAAAGGTTTATAGATAACATATTCTTCAGGGATTTGCTAGGTAAGAGATGCTAAAGGTTTACAGATAACATATTCTTCAGAGATATTGCTAGGTATCCAATTGGTTCTTAGCCACGTAAAATAAGTCTAATCCTTCAGAGATCTCCTTTGAGAAAAAGCTGTGAATCAGCTCAGTGGTCTGGTTAAACTAAGGTATACTTAACCTTTTTAACTATTTTTGCAAATAATAGCATATTATTTTCAAAAATGCCACATAACTTTTCAGAGATGCTAAAAGTTTTATAGATTTCACATTCTTCAGAGATCTCCTTTTGATAAGAAAAGCTCAGAATATTGAGAAGCAGTAAGATGCAGACGACCTTTCTACCGCCCATTTCCACGCGCCATTAACCATGAATCGCCGATTCTGACTTTCAGAGGGAATAAATACATCAGCTTCTGACTCTCAGAAGGAATAAACACATCAGCTTCTGATTTTTAGTGGAATAAACACATCAACTTCTAACTTTCAGAAGGAATAAACACATCAGCTTGTGACTTTCAGAAGGAATAAACAAATCAGCTTGTGACTTTCAAAAGGAATAAACACACCAGCTTCTGACTTTCAGAAGGCATAAACACATCAACTTCTAACTTTCAGAAGGAAAAAACACACCAGCTTCTGACTTAGAATGAATAAACACATCAGCCTGTGACTTTCAGAAGGAATAAACACATCAGCTTGTGACTTTCAGAAGGAATAAACACATCAACTTCTAACTTTCAGAAGGAATAAACAAATCATCTTGTGACTTTCAGAAGGAATAAACAAATCAGCTTGTGACTTTCAGAAGGAATAAATGCATCAGCTTCTGACTTTCAGAAGGAATAAACACGTCAGCTCGCGACTTTCAGAAGGAATAAACATATCAGCTTGTGACTGAGAACGAATAAACACATCAACTTCCAACTTTCAGAATGAATAAACACACCAGAGCTGGCATTTGATCATGTCATTCAATTTCGTGGGAGCGTCGAATATATAATAAGCCGCCCTAATGAGCGGCTTTTAATTGAAGCTTTTAATTATTTCTGAACCTGAATTCCAGCAGGAATAGAGGGAGGGCCGTTTTGTAATTAGTTTTCTGATATGGGCCCTGATGACCGACGTTTCCCAAAATACAAATATTTCATAGCTCAGGGCGAAGATGATGATTTCATCACCACAATCACTCTGGTGTTTTGCTGTTATTGTTCATAATAATTTTTTTTATATTCATTTTCTTTTTATTTTGAACGCTGATAACTTTATAGAGTTGAAATGAACCTGTTTATCTCTTGATGGATGGATGGCTAAGTCCCTGTGACCTCTGTGTTGAACCTAAAGGGCAAAGGTTTCTATCATGCTTGAGGGAGATTCCCTTATCATATCTCCTTCCCTTGGAATGCAAGTTATTCCCGGATAAAGTTTATTTTATTAAAAATGGCGTAGACAGGGCATCGACATTGACAACGCAAATGGACCAGGATAGTGTAAAAAAAAAAAAAGTTTTCAAGTTCCACTTATCTCACTACCTCGACCAAAAAATAAAAAAATAAAATTTTTTTTTGCTGCATCTTGAGTTGAATTAGAGCTTATCTGGGTCAGGAGCATTCCATCTATACAAGGATTTAATCTTATGGGCATTTCAAAGGCAAGAGAGCCAAATTCTAACAAAACAGTTTTGGAACTTGGAGGAATTCTCCGTAGACTACGGTGACGAACCCGTAGGGGAGAGTAGTGCCGCCAGTGCACCTCACATGGTACACTGTAGGCATTACTTAAGGTTCCTTGCAGCGTCCCTTCGGCCACTATCTGCAACTTCTTCCATTGCTTTACTGTACTTCCGTTCATATTCTTCTTCCTGCTGACTTTCTATCTTTTCTAACAAATGTTTCAGAGTGCAACTGCGAGGTTTTGCTCCTGTTACACCTTTCAGACCTTCTTACTGTCAATTTCCTTTTCAGCGCTGAATGACCTCATAGGTCCCAGAGCTTGAGCTTTGGCGTAAAGTCTGTATTCCTAACACGCTGAAGAGTCAGTCGACCTCAGAGAACGTTTCATTGATGTTAACCTTTCACTTAATTCTACCTGGTATTTGGCCTTCAAACCTTTCAGTCAAGGGAAATGAAAACATGTAATGGACGCCTGGGATGCGACGCGGATCATGCATCCGTGACATTCCATTGGATTGCGTCAATTAGCCATAAAACAAACCTTATTACAGTGTGAACTTCGCACTGGGAGAGGGTCGCCTGCCTTCCCCACCCCATTCGTCGCGCAATTATGATGTCCCCCAGTCGTGCAATTGTCCCGCAATATATATTCGCTAATGAGGAGATTAGGCGAGTATCATTTCGTAATGAGTTTCCTCGTAAAGAAACAACGCGGGGGGAGGGGAGGCGGGGAAGTAGGGGGCTGAGCGAACGAGAGGGTGTACCCCAAGGGGAGTCTGCGAGACTCAGATTATTTGAATGACACTTCTCGAAGGTGAGAATGGAGGAGAAAATTGACACTTATCATCATCATCATCTCTCTCTCTCTCTCTCTCTCTCTCTCTCTCTCTCTCTGCGTCGGATCGAGGCGCTTTTGTGAAACGTCATTGCTTAGTAGGACGTTGATTGAGCTCATCCATCCATTATTGATGAGAGGGAGATTCCGTTTATCTTGAAGGAGAACCATTCGGTTTCATTTGTAAGATCCAAAAGGGTCTCTCTCTCTCTCTCTCTCTCTCTCTCTCTCTCTTTATATGTAGAAACAATAGTTAATTCACGCAGAAATGAATCATTCCCCGGTTATTAAACAAAAGAATAATTAGCCAAGAGAAAGAAAATATGAACTCGACAAAATGAAATATGAAAGGCCAGCTATTTTTCTTCTTATCTCTTATCCCCCGTAGCGGGTGTAATGCCGTCAGTGCACCTCGTACGGTGCACTGTAGGCATTCCTTATGGTTCTTTGCAGCGTGCCTTCGGCCCCTAGCTGCAACCCCTTTCGTTTCTTTTACTGTACCTCCTTTCATATTCTCTTCCATCTTTCCACCCTCTCCTAACGGTTGATTCACAGCGCAACGGCTTTGAGGTTTTCCTCCTGTTAAACCTTTCAAACCTTTTATTGTCAATTTCCGTTTCAACGCCGAATGACCTCATAGGTCCCGGTGCTTGGCCCTGACCTAAATTCTATATTCAATTCAATTCTTATCTCCTATGAGATTAACCATACGAGTAGAATATACCATATTCAGGTCATTCCTCGTCTAGTGCACTTCCAGGAAATTGGAA
Source organism: Macrobrachium rosenbergii (assembly GCF_040412425.1). NCBI lineage: Eukaryota > Metazoa > Arthropoda > Malacostraca > Decapoda > Palaemonidae > Macrobrachium > Macrobrachium rosenbergii. Next base: position 48,420,334 of record NC_089742.1, on the reverse strand, counting down.
GAGGCTTCAAAATGGGTAATACCGAAAATGCCCTTCTCAGAGAATTTCTTTGCTTGCGAGTGAATTTGTCCTTCAGCCAAAACAAATAATCGGGATTATTGCATTCTGTTGCGTCCCTCCTTCGAATAGAATGATCCCTCGTATGAGGAGAGGCCGTTTTTCCACTCTTTCAATTTATTTTACTGGCTTTCTTTTCCCCCTTTGTTTAAAAATATTCTCCCTTGGGAAATCTTTTTCAGTTTATTTTAATGTTTTTTTTAACCTCTAAAAAAATTCACCCTTGAATATCTTTTTCCTCTTTTTGTATATTTGCGAAGTCGCTCATAAAAATAGAAGTCGTGGTTTTTTGCTCTTTCATAATAAAAAAAAAACCACCGAGTAGAGTACTGCTGTATATGAGAGAGAGAGAGAGAGAGAGAGAGAGAGAGAGAGAGAGAGAGAGAGAGAGAGATAGAGAGAGAGAGAGAAAAGTTAAGTATACCTTAGTTTAACCAGACCACTGAGCTGATTAACAGCTCTCCTAGGGCTGACCCGAAGGATTAGATTTATTTTACGTGGCTAAGAACCAGTTGGTTACCTAGCAACGGGACCTACAGCTTATTGTGGGATCCGAACCACATTATAGCGAGAAATGAATTTCTATCAGCAGAAGTAAATTCCTCTAATTCTTCATTGGCCGGTCGGAGAATCGAACGCGGGACCAGCAGAGTGCTAGCCGAGAACGATACCCACCCGGCCAAAGAGGAACAGAGAGAGAGAGAGAGAGAGAGAGAGAGAGAGAGAGAGAGAGAGAGAGAGAGAGAGAGAGCAAAATTTTATATATGGAAATATTGAGACGACGTCAAGATTTTTTCCCCAAGAGTTGAGGGTCAGGGACCAGGTCGTACCTGTTTTTTATTATCTTGCTCTCTCATCTTCCCTGATATCTGGCGGAAGTAATTGAAATACGACAAATATTGCTCTGATATGAGCATCTCTCTCTCTCTCTCTCTCTCTCTCTCTCTCTCTCTCTCTCTCTCTCTCCCATTACTATTACGGTACCTGATTTCTTGCCAAAACATTCTCTTATAAAATTGCCACACCTGAAATTATTTCTCTCTCTCTCTCTCTCTCTCTCTCTCTCTCTCTCTCTCTCTCTCTCTCTCTCTCTCTCTCTCTCTCCTGTGATACATATTGTTCTTTTTCCATGCGTCTCTGTGTTAGTAGCTCGGCTGATATTTGTGCGCAGAATCGTTTGACAATAGTTTTATAGATATGAATACATACATACGTACATACATACATACGTACATACTTACATACTCTACATACATACATACAGTATATATACTGAATTATTTATGCGCATTATAAATGCACTGTAACAAAAGTATATATAATTATATATATATATATATATATATATATATATATATATATATATATATATATATATATATATATATATATATATATACATACACATATATATATGAGTATATTTATGTATATATGAAGTCGATAAATATGCACGTAAAATCATAAGTCTGCACAAAGTACGCGAAAATATATAAAGATATGACGCATAATGTCAGGATTCTGTTGTCGAATGTATGGGAGGAAAGAAATATGTGTCAAAGAAGACTGAATAAGGTCTCCATTTTGTAGATATTACAGTGAGAGCTGGCTATAGGAAGACGCGACCGACAGATTGAATATAACAAGGGGAGAGAGAAGTACTGGGACTGGAGAGAGAGAGAGAGAGAGAGAGAGAGAGAGAGAGAGAGAGAGAGAGAGAGAGAGAGAGACTTTACAGACCTTACAGTTCGTTCGGGTTGCCCCAGGTCCCTCAGTGAGAGAGAGAGAGAGAGAGAGAGAGAGAGAGAGAGAGAGAGAGAGAGAGAGAGAGGGTGTTCAAGATTCAGTAATGAAAACAGAGAGAGAGAGAGACTCAATAATGAATATAAATAGGTAGGTGAGTAGGCAGAGAGAGAGAGAGAGAGAGAGAGAGAGAGAGAGAGAGAGGAGAGAGAGAGAGGGGCTGTTAAAGATTCAGTAATGAAAACAGAAAGAGAGGGTGTTAAAGATTCAGTAATGAAAACAGAGAGAGAGAGAGAGAGAGAGAGAGAGAGAGAGAGAGAGAGAGAGAGAGAGAGAGAGAGAGAGAGAGAGAGACTCAATACTGAATATAAATAGGTAGGTGGGTAGGCAGAGAGAGAGAGAGAGAGAGAGAGAGAGAGAGAGAGAGAGAGAGAGAGAGAGAGAGAGAGGTCCAAATCCGAAAAACTTGCGTTGACTGGCCCCCGGGGCCTGCGTAACGTGGATGGAGAAAATGTGTAGCGCTGCACATCCAAACAAAAGTCATGTATGGCGGTATACATCTGAAATTCTTTTTCCCTTCTCGTAAACAGGAGTTCTCCTAAAGGGGATAGGTTCCGGGGATAACAAGGCGGAACCCACTGCTGCCTCCATTCATTCTCTAACCTCCGTGTCAGATGGCATGCTTCCGTGTCAATTGACGTACCTTCTGTTAAATGATATACCTCCGTGTCAATTGACATAACCTTCGTGTCAAATGACATACCACCTTGTCAAATGAAATACCTCCGTGTTAAATGACATATCACCTGGTCAATATACATACCTTCGTGTAAAATGGCATACTTCCTTGTCAGATGACATACCACCATGTCAAATGACACCTCCGTGTCAAATGACATACCACCTTGTCAAATGACATACCACCTTGTCAAATGAAATACCTCCTTGTCAATGGACATACCATCGTGTAAAATGACATACTTCCTTGTCAGATGTCATACCACCGTGTCAGATGAAATACCTCCGTGTCAGATGACATACCACCTTGTCAGATGACATCTCCGTGTCAAATGACATACCATCGCGTCAGATGCACTTACCTCCTGTTAAATGACATACCACCGTGTCAAATGACATACTCCCTGTTAAATGACATGACACCTCTTGTTAAATGACATACCTCCGTGTCAATTGACATACCTTCTGTTAAATGACATACCTCCGTGTCAGATGACATAGCTTTACCTTTGCTCACATTCAGTGTCGATTTGTTCTTATTGCAAAATCTTTCACCGGTCTTTGAAGCTTCTCTTCACTATACCCAATCAACTCCAGTCATATCAAACTCCAGTCATATCACGCTTTGTTCGTGACTATTGCTCTTATGCCACAACTTCGCACCTGCGTCTTATTTCTTTTGTGTGGCTTCTTTTATCACTCTTTCCTTGCAGTATTGAATATTCAAGAAGATATGACACATCGGTGTTGACTTCAGCCCTGCTCTTACACTAATATATATATATATATATATATATATATATATATATATATATATATATATATATATATATATATATATATATATATATATATATATATATATATATATATATACTGTATATATATAGATGTACATACATACACACACACACATATATATACATATGTATATATATATATATATATATATATATATATATATATATATATATATATATATATATATATATATATATATATATATATATATATATATATAATCTTTCAATCCGCAAAACACCGAGGTTCCTCACCAATCAAGTCTGCAGTAAAACCTCTCAAGGGAAAAAAAGAGCAATGCTAGAAAAACAAACCTTTACAAAAATCCGTCATCCTTTAAACCGGATTTTTGAACATCCCCCTCCTCCCCACCCATTCTTTTTTTCGGGGGAGAGGGGAGGGGGTGTTGAGGAGAAGAAACGTAACCATTTTTCTTCGCCGCGAACAGAGCAATGAATGCCCCGCCGAAGTCCATAAAAGCTTCATCGTGCCCTTCCCCGAGGGCTGAATATTTCGGCCTTCTTGTTGACGTTTTCATTCGTTTTTACGTTGTCCTTCTTTCTTCCTTCTTCCTCTTTCGGGAGCCACTAGAGGGGTAGTGCTTTCAGTGCACCTCATGCTATGCGCTGTAAGCATTACTTAAGGTTCTTTGCGGCGTGCCTTCCTCATGCTATGCACTGTAAGCATCACTTAAGGTTCTTTGCGGCGTGCCTTCGGCCCCTAGCTGCGACCCCTTTCGTTCATTTTCTGTACCTCCTTTCATATTCGCTTTCTTCCATCTCGCCATCCACCCTCTCTCAACAAATATTTCAAAGTGCAACTGCTTTGAGGTTTTCCTCCTGTCGCACCTTTCAAACCTTTTACTGTCAATTTCAGTTCCAGCACTGAATGACCTCGTAGGTCCCAGTGCTTGGCCTTTGGCCTGAATTCTGTAATCAGTTCAATTCAATTCGATTTCCTTTTGAGAGCTGAAAGACAGTCTTAGAGAAATTTTATGTAGTGGTCTGCCGTTTTGCTATCTTTCGAGAGGCTGTCGAAAACGTGCTGTTGGTTCCAGTGGAGTTGGAATAATAATTTGATACATGGATAAAGGAATTTTTTGTTTCCCATTTAGTTTTCTGTAAAAGAAAAGAAACCTATTGTGCCGGCTTTGTCTGTCTGTCCGCACTTGATTCTGTCTGCACTTTTTCTGTCCGCCCTCAGATCTTAAAACTACCGAGGCTAGAGGGCTGCAAATTGGCATGTTGCTCAGGTCTTAAAAACTACTGAGGCTAGAGGGCTGCAAATTGGTATGTTGATCATCCACCCTCCAATCGTCAAACATACTAAATTGCAGCCCTCTAGCCTCGTTAGTTTTTGTTTTATTTAAGTTAGCCATAATCGTGCTTCTGGTGACGTAACAACACAGGCCACCACGACCCGTTGAGAATTTCATGGGCCGCGGCTCATACAGCATTATACCGAGGCCACCGAAAGACAGATCTATTTTCGGTGGCCTTGATCATACGCTGTAGCGGCTGTACAGAAAACTCGATTGTGCTGAAGAAACTTCGGCGCATTTTTTACTTGTTTTTTTTTAAAGCCAAGAATTAGAATTAAGATTTTAAAGTAATAATATTCAGTATTTTTTATTGGCTTTCAAGACGAGCTTTCGATAATGCCATCTTTATTTAATTAATTTATTATTTATCTATTAATTTATTATTTTTATAATTTTTTTTCTAAAAACTTATCTCTCTTTTCTATATTTCCTATCGCCCCCCTGTTACTTCTTTATTCTTTCTAATGAACACCACATTCTTTGGAGGTTGAATTTCAAGTCAGTGGCCCCTATGGTGGGCTTGTTCCATATTTCCATATGAATAGGATTCATCTTCTCAATTATTATAATAAAATAATAGTAGTTTCAAAGGAATCTGAATGAAAGATTTAAGAATGTCACATGGAAGACTTCAAAGACAGTATGTAGGAATACATCGGTTATGGTAGTCTTTAATTGGTTCTGTCTCTTTTATATATTGTTTCGTTTTCTTATGACCATATTATTCGTACGAGAGTGTCCAGATTTTGTGATATCTATGGCAGATTGCCAATTGTTTTTATTAAAAAGAAAAAGCAAAACTCTTCATCACTTTTAACTAAGAATATCAACGCAAAGACTGAAAGATTTTTGCGGTTTCATATTTGCTGGTCCGTTGGTATGGTCGGTAGTGTCGTGACATGCCGCTCAGATGTCGCGAGTTCGCGCCTACCCCAAGGCGATGAAAAAAATCCTTGCTCTGTATCATGATCAGTTACTGCCGCAGTGTGGGGTCTGCTGCGGTGGGAGGTTGAAACCAACATTCTTTGGAAGCTTGAAGAATTTCAAGTCAGTGGCCCCTTTGGTGTGCTTGTTTCATGTGAATAGGTTTCGTCTACTGAAATAATAATAATAACAATAATGATAATAATAATAATGAACGACAAAGGTCTGTTTAACGTATTGCCTTCAAGGCAGGTCCAGATACACCACTGAACAAACAAATGAATCTGATCTGTTTAGCTCACGAATGCTCATGCATTTTTCTATACCAACCCCAGATGACTGTGAATTTCGAATCCGGTTATATTTAAAGCTAAGGCCAAATACATACGGATTACCGGATGTTCTGTATTTGGTGAAGGCAAATTAATGCCATTCACACGAGAATCATAAATTTCCATCTAGGTTCATCCGCAATTTATGGCTTCTTCTTTCATCATTGATTCATTGAGGGGGTTTATCTGTCTGTTCCACAGCACATTCCGCAAGTGAAAGCTTACTTACAAATTATCTGGGGATACGAAAATATATGCTCGGTGACAATATTTTCAGCAGGATGGAACTTAAAAAATTGTTTTTGTGCATCGTTATTTTCATGTCCACTTTTGTGTTTTCCCACATTTCATTTGCATTCTTTTACTAATTTTTTTCACGTTTTCATTCTGCTGTATAGGGTATTTTTTTCCCCTTAATTTTTTTAGCACACCTTAAATTACCAATTATACATTTCCTAGCATCCCGGTACCATTTCCCCGGGATGTAACCGAGTGCCGGGACCTTTCCCTGAAAAAAGCGGGACGCCATCTCTTAAAAACCAACCATAGAATTTTCTTGAAAATAATCTCATTATGTTTCCCTAACCCAAATGACTGGCGTGTCTAGATCTTACCCAACCTAACCCAAGATGTACTTATCTAACCTAACCTAACCCAACCTAACTAAACCTAACCTAACCTAGGGGCATGGCAAAAAAAAAAAAAAAAAAAAAAAACCGCGGCTGGTGCAATACTAGCATACATCTCGGGAATTTGCATCCCGGCATCCTTCAGAGAATAAGGAGCCTCGATGGCTCGGTTGGTAGAAGCAGCAACCTCAGACTTCATAGAAGTCTGTGGCGAGGGTTCAATCCCGCAGCCGACCAGTCAGAGAAGGGGACACTTTGCTATCCGTGTAGACACCCCGGGATTACGTTTGTAATCAACGGATAGGTTTGCTGAAAGCAAATGGGTGTTACAGACTAATACACACATAAACAAAGCCACTCCAACATCTTCTAAAAACATAAGACACCTCACACGTCTCGAACTGTCGACCTACCCGCCCAGTTCTCCTCGCTGCTGGGAGAAAGGGAGCTGGGGATTTGGTAACACGTACACATTCGCTACCGGGGTCTAAGCGATGTCAGGCAGGGCAGCCGATCGAGGCTACGGCCTACCCCACCGCCAAATCAAAGTCCTTCAAGAGAAGGCATCGTGCTTACCCCATATAAAAATGGGAAAAAAAGCACGTTAAAAACGAAGAATCCTTCAGAGAATAAGACATGCGTCATCATTGACCCATTTCTTCTCACTGGTTTTGTTCTTGCAATTTTTTGCCCTCTCATATTGGTCTATTTTCCCTCTTTCATCTGAGTTTTTCTCTATGCTTTCTCCTTTAGTAGTTTATTCTGTGCTTGTATACTTTATTCTGTGCTTGTATGGCATTGTCAATTTTCTCATTCCCTTTTTAATACTAACGAAAATTTTACACTCCTTTCTTTGAATTGAATTGAGTTGAATTGAATTGAATTGAACTGAATTGAATTGAATATAGAATTCAGCCAAAGACCAAGCACTGGGACCTATGAGGTCATTCAGTGCTGAAACGGAAATTGACAGTAAAGGCTTGAAAGGTGTAACAGGAGGAAAACCTCAAAGCACTTGCACTATGATTCAATTGTTAGGACAGGCTTGAGGAAAGTAAGATGGAAGAAGGAGAATATGAAAGGAGATACGGTAAAAGAAACGAAAGGGGTTGCAGCCAGGGGCCGAAGGCACGCTGCAAAGAACCTTAAGTAAAGCCTACGGAGTCTACTGCTTTGAAGGTAACCTGGTCACTCAGAGCATTATGATCGATTTTGTGCGTGTGGGCCGAGAGGTATGCTCCATAAAATCCTTCATAAACATGTAAGGATATCTCATGGTTGAGTCAGTTTGGTCGCTGGTAAAGGATTTGCTACCAATAATTTTTGATTCTTTAACCTCAAAGAGTTAGAAAGCTGTCAAAGAAAAGTTGGTCCAGTGCTTTCCAAAGTTTCGAAAGTTTTGAAAGGAAGTTTACCTTTGTTTATTTTGATGTGCAACTTTCTCGCGATTATTTATAATTTCACCAGTATTTACAAGTGACTCAAAATTTCATCGTAATATTCAGGAAGATAAGCCGGTCCAGGGCTTACCTAGTTTTTGAAGAAATGTGTTTTTAGTTTTGTGTAAAAGGAAAAGCTATTTAGATGGCTCTTTGTCTGTTCGCCCTCAAATCTTAAAACCTACTGAGGCTAGAGGGCTGCAAATTGGTATGTTGATCATCCACCCTCCAACCGTCAAACATACCAAATTGCAACCCTCTAGCCTCAGTAGTTTTTATTTTATTTAAGGTTAAAGTTAGCCATGATCGTGCTTCTGGCACCACTATAGGCGCCGAGAACACAGGCCACCACCGGGCCGTGGTTGAAAGTTTCATGAGCCACGGTTGAGAGTTTCATGGGCAGTGGCTGAGAGTTTCATACAGCATTATACGCTGTACAGAAAACTCGATTGCGCCAGAGAAACTTCGGCGCATTTTTTACTTATTTATTTCTTTGTTATTCTTACCTTATTCTGTCCGCATTTTTTTTCTGTCCGCACTTTTCCTGTCCGCCCTCAGATCTTAAAACCTACTGAGGCTAGAGGGCTGCAAATTGGTATGTTGATCATCCACCCTCTAATCGTCAAACATACCAGATTGCAACCCTCTAGCCTCAGTAGTTTTTATTTTATTTAAGGTTAAAGTTAGCCATGATCGTGCTTCTGGCACCGCTATAGGCGCCGAGAACACAGGCCACCACCGGGCCGTCGTTGAAAGTTTCATGAACCGCGGCTGAGAGTTTCAGGGCCGTGGCTGAGAGTTTCATACAGCATTATACGCTATGCAGAAAACATTGCGCCGGAGAAACTTCTGCGCACTTTTAATTTTTTTTTTAATGAGTTTTATGTGTAATCCTTACGGCTTAGTCCAACCTCGAAAGCCACACATTCCCTCACCACATCCCGGATATTTGGCGCTCTCTCGAGGTCGGTGTACATTGCAGTTAAATACATTTAGAGAGCGAAAACCTAAAGGATAAAGAGAGTGTTGTAATACATATGTCATTACAACATAGTATTTCACTTCAAATTGTTCACGTCGTTGTTGTTGTTATTATTATTATTATTATTATTATTATTATTATTATTATTATTATTATTATTATTATTATTATTAACAGAGAACGTTTTTATATAGGATAGCTCAAAAAGCAATTAATGTGCTAATCTATCTTCCAGAGTATAAAATGTCATCATAAGAAAGAGAGAGAGAGAGAGAGAGAGAGAGAGAGAGAGAGAGAGAGAGAGAGAGAGAGAGAGAGAGAGAGAGAGGCGTCAAGACCCCAGAAGGAAAAAATGTAACGGACATAGGCTGTAGTGAAGAGAAAGTACAAGAACATAATGAAAAAGGCTGTAATAAAAAGAGAAAGTACAAGAATATAATGAAAAAGGCTGTTATAAAAAGAGAAAGTACAAGAATATAATGAAAAATGCTGTAATAAAAAGAGAAAGTACAAGAATATAATGAAAAAGGCTGTAATAAAAAGAGAAAGTACAAGAATATAATGAAAAAGGCTGTAATAAAAAGAGAAAGTACAAGAATATAATGAAAAATGCTGTAATAAAAAGAGAAAGTACAAGAACATAATGAAAAAGGCTGTAATAAAAAGAGAAAGTATAAGAATATAATGAAAAATGCTGTAATAAAAAGAGAAAGTACAAGAACATAATGAAAAGTGCTGTAATAAAAAGAGAAAGTATAAGAATATAATGAAAATGCTGTAATAAAAGAGAAAGTACAAGAACATAATGAAAAAATGCTGTAATAAAAAGAGAAAGTACAACATAATGAAAATGCTGTAATAAAAAGAGAAAGTACAAGAATATAATGAAAAAGGCTGTTATAAAAAGAGAAAGTACAAGAATATAATGAAAACATATAACCACCAATAAAGTTTAGGCAGGGGCATAGCTGGCAACCTCATCCCAGATATCAACGCCTCTAAACATAAACCAGACCATAGACGTCTTGTGTGGGGGGGCATCAGTGGGTTACACTGAGGCCTGAGAAGCCAGCGGGGCGAGCGAGTCCCATCACAGAGATCCATTGAATCATTAGATTCGCTTCCACGGGTTTCAATCAAGCTTCCTTATTTTCCTGATCTCCGACGAGCGCAGCTGCAGCAGCGTGACAGGAAATGAAATTCTCATATTATTCCAGGCGTGTGACCGCTGACATTAATTACTACAGCGTCCAATTTCTCACGATAAACCGGTATTGTAATTGGTAATAGTAATTGGTATTTGTTGAAGTCAATGCCGCCGTGCGTTCAGCGCTATGCTGGTGACTGCACGATTTATTGGTAATGCGTGCTCTCTCTCTCTCTCTCTCTCTCTCTCTCTCTCTCTCTCCACGAAAAGACACAGACAACGATCGCTGCCACATTCATACTTTTAACTTTTTGTGGACAACGGTATCATTCTTGTAGCCAGTGGTATCGTTTTTTTAACCAGTGGCACAATTTTTGTCACCAATGGTATCATTTCTGTGGACAATGGTGTCATTTCCGTAACCAATGGTATTACTTCTGTGGCCAGGGGTGTAATTTTTGTAACTACCTGGTATCATTTCGTTGGCCCAGTGGTATAATTTGCATTTTAATAGTTTCCCTTACCTATTGTTGATAAACATGGTTTCTTAACTTGCTAAACTTCATTTATTAAGATGCTGTTTCGTCTGAATTCTAGCTCTGAAATTAAAATGGCTGTCATTGATAGCTTTACCGTACATATAATTTTAACTGATTTTTCAATTAAAATCTAAGTTTTGTCACTGTGGAATATATTTCTTTTGAGTTTTTTCTCACGTTAATATTATATCCTTTAGTTTCTGTAAAAGAAAACTATTGTGCCGACTTTGTCTGTCGTCCGGCCTCAGATCTTAAAAACTACTGAGGCTAGAGGGCTACAAATTGGTATGTTGATCATACACCCTCCAGTCATCAAACTTACCAAATTGCAGCCCCCAGGCTCACAGATTTTTAAAATTTTATTTACGGTTAAAATTGGCCATAATCGTGCATCTGGCAACGATATAGGACAGGCCACCACCGGGCCGTGGTTAAAGTTTCATGGGCCGCGGCTCACACAGCATTATATCGAGACCACCGAAAGATGGCTCTGTTTTCGGTGGCCTTGATTATACGCTGTACGGAAAACTCGATTGCGCCGAAGAAACTTCGGCGCAATTTCTACTTGTTATTTGAAAATGAGATTCGTTTCGAAACTGTGGTCAGTAAACAACCTTATTTTTCGGACTGTTCGTCATCATTTTCAATTTAAAGAATCTCGCTTTTTACCCCCGTTCATATATTCTCTCTCTTCCATCCTACTTCCCACCCTCTCCTAACAATCTTTTCAACATTTTTATCGCTGAATGACCTCATAGGTCCCAGCGCTTGGCATTTTTGCGAAATTTGATACTCCAATCCAACCTCTGTTTAATATTAAATTAGCAAAAAGCTTCCCAAAACTTGCTTTCAGCAGATGAAAATAAAGAGAGAAAAAAAAATGAATTTCATGGAGACAGACTGCAGCCCAGCGAAGACTAACATCGAATAAACCCCATTCTCCTGAAAGCCTGGCCCATGTCTTTTGCGTTTCCTCAGCCATCTGGTCGTTGGAAGGACTAAGACCGTTATTATACACCAGTCAATCGTTGTTCAGAGTGGGAAAGACGTAAGTCGGGTTTGAATTAACTGACTGACTGGTCGTGGTGATTAAAGTCTCCCCTGGGAATGCCTGTGGATGGACCTGGCCATATTGAGATTGCTGTATGGACAGGATAATATATAGGGATAATTCAGAGAGAATAGTTTGATTTCGGTGAATTAATTTTTCCGATTTACTCGGCCCCGTGGTGGAGGCGGGGGGCGGCGACGCGGTGCATTGTAGGCGTTACTTAGGTTCTTTGCAGCAGCGTCCCTTCGGCCCCTAGCTGCAACCCCTTTCATCCCTTTTACTGTACCTCCATTCACATTCTCTTTCTTCCATCTTGCTATCCACCATCTACTAATAGTTGTTTCATAGTGCAACTACGAGTTTTTCCTTCTGTTACACCTTTCAAACTATTCTACTCTCAATTTCCCTTTCAGCGCTGAATGACCTCATAGGCCCCAGCGCTTGGCCTGTGGCCTAAATTCTATATCCCATTCCATTCCGGTTGACTCAGCATTTGGTCATTACTCTTTGTTTTTATATGAAAATGACCGATTTCGAAGTAAAGAAGAAACGAATGAAAAACAAAAGAGATGTGGCGTCCCTTTTTTCGGGTACTCGCGGTCCTTTTGGCGGCGCCTTGTCGAGGATGTTATGACCCTCGAAACCAATTTGATTCTAAGTAAACTCGAGCTTATTTATCGTCTTTGTGAAGCGATAGATATTGCCTCTTGAGTAACGAGAGAGTTAAATCTACTTCAATCCCGAACCCCTAAAAAGAATCGAACCGATCGCTCCTGAGTTGCATTAGAATTGCACGTGTGACCTACACACACAGAGAGAGAGAGAGAGAGAGAGAGAGAGAGAGAGAGAGAGAGAGAGAGAATCATCAATTCCTAGAGTAACACCCGCTCGAGAATTCATTCCTTCGAGAGAGAGAGAGAGAGAGAGAGAGAGAGAGAGAGAGAGAGAGAGAGAGATAAAGAGAGAGAGAGAGCATCAATTCCCAGAGTAGCGCTCGGCCGCTCGAGAATTTATTCCCGCCCTAAAACTTTCCCGCACTTAAGGGCGAAGCCGGGGAGCTTCCCGAGCAAACTTGGGCCCTTATTCACCGCCGATATTGCCAGTAGAAACAGTTAGCCCGGAATATAAAGCTTATCTTAGCTCCAATAAGGATAGACCAGATGGTCCCTCCAAGGCCAGGGAATGACAGCTCCGTATGGGATGCATGGTTTGTTTATTGCTGTCGAGAGCGGAATGAATAGTTCTGACTTTCTTTTCCCTGGAATGAATAGTTCTGGCTTTCTTTTCCCTGGAATGAATAGTTCTGGCTTTCTTTTCCCATCCCGTGAACAACAATATATACGACAATGGAGGAGAGGAGAAGATGAGGGGGGGAAAATAAACTCCCTTTCTTTTGAGGATTTGGGGAGGAAGTGAAGCCGGGTTTTGTTTCTGTTCTTTTCGTGTGACGGAAGAAAATGAAGTAGGGTTTTATTTGCTGTGTAATATTCAATAAGTAGCCTGTGATATTGTAAGGACACGGTGTAGTCTTACTTTTTTCATGTGACAATATGAGTTTTTGGGCGGAGATCTGAGAGGTTTGAGCTTTCTCGGTTATATACTATTTACAGTTGATACACTTCGTAATGGGAATAGTAGCTATTTCCAGATAATAATAATAATAATAATAATAATAATAATAATAATAATAATAATAATAATAATAATAATAATAATAATAATAATAATGAACCGCAAGTAAAGAATAATAAGAGAGCGGTCACGTCACAACAAAAGATAAAAAGATAATCAGAGAGAGAGAGAGAGAGAGAGAGAGAGAGAGAGAGAGAGAGAGAGAGAGAGAGAGAGAGAGAGAGAGAGAGACTTTAGGTCCATACTCTCAAAACTTCCTGCAGAGAGAGAGAGAGAGAGAGAGAGAGAGAGAGAGAGAGAGAGAGAGAGAGAGAGAGAGAGAGAGAGACTTTTTTAAACATCAGAATTAATCAAGTCAGCAATTCAGAGAACGACGAGATGTGTAGGTCCAGAGAGAGAGAGAGAGAGAGAGAGAGAGAGAGAGAGAGAGAGAGAGAGAGAGAGAGAGAGAGAGAGAATGTAGGTCCATTCTCTGGCGAAACTTCCTGCATGATTGCCATGTTGAATGGCTGCAATTACTCTCGGGTGCCAGGGGGCGATTCTCTCCCGCCATGATATGCCACAACAACTTTATTGTTGGAGACAATCACGAACTTATAATTGATGTCAAGTTAGGTGGAGTGTTTTTTTTTATTAATTAATATGTCACTTTATTCCTATGTATGTATGTCTGTCTGTTTGTCTTACGGAAAACCTGAATGTTAATTGAATGTATATTATATATTTTTATGTATATATATATATGTATATTATATATATTATATATATATATATATATATATATATATATATATATATATATATATATATGTATATATATATGTATATATATATATATATATATATATATATATATATATATATATATATATATATATATATATATATATATATATATATATATATAATATATGTGTGTGTGTGCAACATGTATATATACACACACACACACACACACACACACACACACACGCAAACCAACTATACGAAGGGTTGCGAATATCAAGAAAAGAATTCCACGAGACAAATTAGCAAACACGAAAGGACTTCATACCATATAAAATATAGGCCAAAGGCCAAGCGCTGGGACCTACGAGGTCATTCAGCGCTGAAAGGGCAACTAACAGTAAAAAGGATTTGAAAGGTGTAACAGTAGGAAAACCTCAAAGCAGTTGCACCATGAAACAATTGTTAAGATCTGGTGGAAAATAAGATGGATGAAAGGGAATATGAACGGATGTACAGCAAAAGGAATGATCAGGGTTGCAGGCAGGGGCCGAAGAGACGCTGCAAAGAACCTTCCCATTGCCTACAGTGCATCGCGTGAGGTGCGCTGATGGCACTACCCTCCCCCCCCTACGGGAGGCCCAAAATACGACCAATACAAGAAGTGGTCAAATATTTGCATGCTCCCGCATTTCGTCTCTCGCTGTGAGAGTAATAGGGAAGCTGGAGTAATATGGAACTGGAGTAACGTAAAACTGGAGTAATGTGGAGTTCCTGGCGCGGTGGATACCAGGGCATTTTTTTCTTGCTCTTGTCAAAGGCTCTCCGCCATAATTAAACCGCAAGTTTCAGAGCTGTTGACGTTAAGCATACTTGCACAGAGGTGGGGTGGTTTTTTTTTTATTTATTTGTCATATTTTTCTTTGTTCTTATCTTTTTTAGTTTTCTGTAAATGAACACTGTTGTGCCGGCATTGTCTGCCCGTCCGCACTTTATTCTGTCCGCACTTTTTTTCTGTCCGCCCTCAGATCTTAAAAACTACTGAGGCCAGAGGGCTGCAAATTGGTATGTTGATCATCCACCCTCCAGTCATCAAACATACCAAATTGCAGCCCTCTATCCTCAGTAGTTTTTATCAAATAGATCCCAGAAGGTTACCTGAATGCAGTCATGAAAGAAACAAATAGCGAAAATTAAAGCATTAACGCCACAGAAAGATACAATTTTTTTTTTATAAATCTCTTAACTAATTCTGTTCTCTTTGGTCATATATATATGTGTGTTTGTGTATATATGTACATATATACAGTATATATACATGTGTTTATATATATACACACATATGTATGTGTATATGTATACACATACATATCACATATTTATATATACACGCACACAAGCACACACACATATATACATATACATATCTATTCATATAATTATGATTTTAAAGCAATTTCACATCTTAAAGAGATGGATAAGCTTTTGATGCCATAGCTTCTTAGACGTACAAAAAAAAAAAAAAAAAAACAGCGTAAGTACAAAAAAAAAAAAAGTTCGAACGCAACGTTCTCCCGACCAAAAACAACCAGGTACTTTGTGGGCCATGAGTCACAGGTACCCGAAAAACTTCAGGAATTATGTTAATATCGCTACGCACTCGTTTCTAATCCTGGTTTCAATTTATGGACAACAACGTTTCGGGGCCACAAAATTAGGCGGAGTCTATTATCCGCTGGCCACATAACTTGGAGGCATATGCTTAATTCTGACCAAAATTATATTCCTGTTGTTCGGAATCATCCCAGTTTATTAAACAAAGCGAGGCTCCCCACCGATGTCCCAACGCGGGTCGCGAGTGAATTGTAACGCATTAGCGAGATTATTATTATTATTATTATTATTATTATTATTATTATTATTATTATTATTATTATTATCAGACGTGGGAGGCTTCTTGCCTCATTTTATTTATGGATACAGAAATGATTATATTACTGTGTCGTACGGTTATTATTATTATTATTATTATTATTATTATTATTATTATTATTATTATTATTATTATTCGTGGGAGGCTGTCTCTATTGGCTTCTTGCTTCATTATATTTCTAGATACAAAAAAGATTAAACATATTACTATGTCGTAACGGTTGCTGTTAGCCTATTATTATTATTATTATTATTATTATTATTATTATTATTATTATTATTATTATTATTATCAGTCGTGGGTGGCTGTCTTATTGGCTTTTTGCTTCATTATATTTACGGATACAGAAAAGATTAAACATATTAATATGTCGTACGGTTGCTGTTAGCTTATTATTATTATTATTATTATTATTATTATTATTATTATTATTATTATTATTATTATTATTAAAACAGAATAGCCGTCTGATGCCATAACCCGACCTAACCTGACCTAACCCAACCCGACCTAACCTAATCTGACCTAACCTAATCTAGGGGCATGGCAAAACAACCTGGGCTGGTGCAGTACTAGCATTCATCTCGGAATTTGCTTCTGGTACCAGGGTCGAAAATTCAAGTACCAGGAATGAAGTCATCAAATGTAGGATAGACCGAAATTCAAGCCTGTATCAGGATCAAAGTTAAACAAGGCGGGAGCGGAAATCGAATGTCATTAAGACCGATACCACGATCGAATGTAATTAATCCCGATAGCTTTAAGTGAATTTGATGAAGGCCAATAATGTGATTGAATGTAATTAAGGCCTACGAAGGTACGGACTATAATGATGGAATGTAATTAAGGCCTACGAAGGTATAGACTATAATTATTGAAAAATAATTAAGGGCTACGAAAGTACAGACTATAATGATTGAATGTAATTAAGGTCTACGAAGGTACAGACTATAATGATTGAACGTAATTAAGGACTACGAAAGTACAGACTATAATGATTGAATGTAATTAAGGGCTACGAAAATACAGATTATATTGATTGAATGTAATTAAGGCCAACGAAGGTACAGACTATAATGATTGAGTGTAATTAAGGCCTACGAAGGTACAGACTATAATGATTGAGTGTAATTAAGGCCTACGAAGGTACAGACTATAATGATTGAGTATAATTAAGGTCTACGAAGGTACAGTCTATAATGATTGAATGTAATTAAGGGCTACGAAAGCACAGACTATAATGATTGAATGTAATTAAGGTCTATGAAGGTACAGACTATAATGATTGACTGTAATTAAGGCCTACTAAAGTACAGACTATAATGTTTGAACGTAATTAAGGCCTACGACGGTACAGACTGTAATGATGGCCAATAAAAGAACGGGATTGAATTCAAACTAACAGAAGGGTCGAATGTACGTCCAGTTAGACTTGATATATGAACTAAACGTAACTAACCCACGTGATTCAAATGGGATTAAGGTTGATTTCGAATTTGAAAGCAAAGAGAGTAATGCAAGGATCCAGTGTAGCAGAGGTGGTCAATAACAGTGAGTATGTTGAAGGTCAATTGAAAGACTGAGGAGAAAGACGAGCCATTGTCAGAGCCAGTTGCAATTAAGCCTAACACCCAGATGAAACGTAATTGAAACCTGTGTCGTTTGCCTTTTCGTATTTTAATTTTTCGTTGGTTTTTTCCCGAATTCTTTTATGTCGTATTCCTCTTGTAAATATATGGATGTATGTATATATGTATGTATATATATATATATATATATATATATATATATATATATATATATATATATATATATATATATATATATATAATACAAACATACGCACATGTATATATGTATATAAATAAATTTTATAACGTATATATATATATAAAATTAATTTATATACACATACGTGTGTGTATGTATATATATATATATATATATATATATATATATATATATATATATATTATATATATATATAATATATATCAGAAAGAATAATGTCACATATTTGTTACTCGAAGTAATATATATATATATGTAAGGGTTTTAGTATGTATTCATAAATAAATTTTAATCAGATTTGTTAGTGACACACCAACCAGCGGCCGACCGGTTAGTGTGTCACTATCCTGATTCCCCGTCCGTCGCTGGTTCGATCCCACGGGACGGTGGACTTATTATCACCTTAAAATTCCCCTCGGTAACATATATGAAAATATATTACTCTGAGGTAGAGTGAATTAGATATTAAAGGACGTTTGTAGCTTTCTTGATTGTATATGAATCACGGTGATGTGATAAATAGTCATATATATATATATATATATATATATATATATATATATATATATATATATATATATATATATATATATATATATATATATATATATAGAGAGAGAGAGAGAGAGAGAGAGAGAGAGAGAGAGAGAGAGAGAGAGAGATAGATAGATAGATAGATATAAACGAGAGAGTAAGATTTAAAAAATATAAAAGGGATAATTAGTGAATGTAATACGTAATTTTACATATTTTATCAATCAGTCAGCTGGCAAACACACACACACACACACACACACACACATATATATATATATATATATATATATATATATATATATATATATATATATATATATATATATATATATATATATATATATATATATATATGTATGTGTTTGCCAACTGACTGATTGATAAAATAAGTAAAATTACTCACTGCGTATCACTAATTATCTTTTCTCCTTATTCGCCCTCTTACATCTCCTGATCATCGTTATTTTGCCCTATTTAGATAACGCCCATTATCACCACGAGCAAAAATGTCAGCGAAAAATCACGCAAAAACCCCAACGAATTCTCCTATAAATATTGGAAATATCAGCTAATGAATCGACGTGGCCACTCGTTTTATTTAAATAAATTTGCCCGAAAGCCAATGCATTATTGTTTTCGGCTTTAATGGGCATCAGTTAATTCGACTGAAAATGAATATTGTGAAAAATCACCTGTATAAGGTTTAGAAATAATAAACGAAAAATATTAAATTTTCGTGGGGAGCAGAGTACGTAATGATGAAGCGAATTCCCTTATTTATTAGGCTTTTTGGGTATATATGTGTATATACCCATATATATTTACACACACATACATATATATTTATTTACATAATATACATACTATGAATTATATATATATATATATATATATATATATATATATATATATATATATATATATATATATATATATATATATATATTTTACACACATTATATATACAAACACATACACGTATATAAATTTATAAATGGAAAGTGATACAGTTTCCTTTCGTGCATATAAAGAAGTCTTGAAACCCCACTGTGACTCTTGTTATCATCCAAACTTCCAACGAAACTTTGCTCAATTAAATTCATTGACAAACGACAGCCCAACTGTCTTCAGCTTTCCCACTCATCGGAAACGATCAGACAAAAAAGAGAAGCTGAGAAAACTGACGCAAACTTTCCCTTTCACGGATCCAAAATGTCTCCTTCCTCCTCCCTACCTACTACGGGATTTTTTTTAGCCGTACTTCCAAACACTCACCCCCACGAGTAGTGCCGTCAGTGCACCTCACGTGGTGCACTGCAGGCATTACTTAAGGTTCTTTGCAGCGTCCTTCGGCCCTTAGGTCCAACCTCTTTCATTCCTTTTACCGTACCTCCGTTCATATTCTCTTCTTCCCATCTGACTTTCCATCCTCTCTAACAGTTATTTCATAGTGGAACTTTGAGGTTTTCCTCCTGTTACACCTTTCAGGCCTTCTTACTCTCAATTTCCCTTTCAGCGCTGAATGACCTCATAGGTCCCAGCGCTTGGCCTTTGGCCTAAATTCTATATTCTGTTCTATTCTCCAAACACTCAGCATTATTTTGCACTTCTAATTAATGAATGAAGAAGAATTTGCCCTTAACTTTGCCCCAGTCTCTCGGGGACACATCAAACATTTTGGGAGGAATTGAGGAATTAGGGTTCCAATTGAGTCATTGCATTCGCTCCGTCGCGCGGAATTTCGACATAATGCAATTCCTTTGTCTGAAATTCCCTCAATCACTTGTATGTATGGAATGGAGTGGAATGTAGAATTTTGCCCAAAGGCCAGGTGCTTGGACCTTTGAGGTCATTCAGCGCTGGAAGGAAAATTGAGAGTAAAGGAGGTTTAAAAGGCGTAATAGGTAGGAAAACCTCAAAGCAGTTGCACTATGAATCAATTGTTAGGAGAAGGTGGTAAGTAAGATAGAAGGAAGAGAATATGAACGGAGGTACAGTAAAAGGAATGAAAGTGGTTGTAGCTAAGGGCCGAAGGGAAGCTGCAAAGAACTTTAAGTAATGCCTACAGTGCATTGCATGAGGTACATTGACGCCACTGCCCTCCTACGGGGTCACTCATATGTTTGGGATTCATACTTTCCGTTTGAATTCCGTCTTTTAAAAAAAATGCATTTTTAGTAAATATTCTTTCTTTTTCCTCTTCAATGACATAAGATTCTTTTTCATTACTTTCTATATTCAGTTGGATTACCAGGATTCCTCTATATTAACCTGATTTGCTCCGAAAATATATAGGTGTCGTCTATTCACTCATTTTTTTCGTATTGTCGTGTGCATTTTCTATATCTTCTGTTAAAAGGGAAATTAAACAGGCGTAAATAAAACGAAGAAATATAAACTTTTGTGATTGTAATTGCGCCTGATAACCTTTGAAAGAAGTACATTTAGATTGGCTGTCTTTTATTTTTTTAAGAGTTAGAATCGACAAAAGATGTGTAACTATATCCATAACCCTTGTTTTATATAATACATTATATATATATGTATATATATACATATATATATATATATATATATATATATATATATATATATATATATATATATATATATATATATATTGTTATTATTATTATTATTATTATTATTATTATTATTATTATTATTATTATTATTATTATTATTATTATTATTATTAGTTTAGTCTGTAAGTACATATCAAACTACTTCTATCACAATCATTTTTCGTCTGTTTATTATTATTATTATTATTATTATTATTATTATTATTATTATTATTATTATTATTTATTATTATTATTATTTTAGTCTCTAAGTACATATCAGACTGCTTCTATCACAGTCATTTTTCGTGTGCATATTATTATTATTATTATTATTATTATTATTATTATTATTATTATTATTATTATTATTATTATTATTTTACACATGTCAAACTACTTCTGTCACAGTCATTTTTCGTGTGTTTATTATTATTAGTATTATTATTATTATTACTGTTATTATTATTATTATTACTGTTATTATTATTATTATTACTGTTATTATTATTATTATTGTTATTATTATTATTATTATTTTTATTATTATTTTATAAGTTTACTCAAGTACATATCAAACTACTACTATCACAATCATTTTTCGTGTGATTCTTCTTCTTCTTCTTCTTCTTCTTGTCATCATCATCTTTGAGTCTAGCCTATAAACTCACTCACATCGCACGAAGCGAAAGCTACCACTTATCAC
>NC_089742.1:48381242-48396242 GCF_040412425.1 Macrobrachium rosenbergii | reverse complement strand
CAGTAGTTTTAATTTTATTTAAAGTTAAATTTAGCCATAATCGCGAATCTGGCAACGATATGGGACAGGCCAACACCGGGCCGTGGTTAAGATTTCATGGGCCGCTGCTCATACAGCATTATACCGAGACCACCGAAAGATAAATCTATTTTCGGTGGTCTGGAACATACGCTCTAACGGCTGTACGGAAAACTCGATTGCGCCGAGGAAACTTCGGTACATTTTTTACTTTTTTTTATCGCTAATGCTAATAATTAAAAAATTACAAACATGCTCGTTTTTTATATCGCTGACGCTAATAATTATAAAAAAATACGACCATGCCCTCTGCGTCAAATTAAGAAACAAACATATTGCCACTCCGAACTCCATATTTAATGAGACACTTGACAGAGGCACAGTTTCAGACTCAGAAAACAGAGCTAAATCTACAACACCATTAGCTACTAACTACGAAGGGAATTTCGTACAATAACATTAAACTACAAGATTACAACAACAACAACAGCAGCAATAATAAGTAGTATTAAAATTACTAGTATTCGCGGGATGAACCCTTGAAATTCAAGCTTCCAGAGAATGTGGTGTTCATTTGAAAGGAGCAACAGAAGGTAATAGGAAATACAGAAGGAAGAGATCAGTTATTAGAAAAGAAGAAATGAACTAATACATTAATAAAAAGATAGAATAATGTAAGTGAATTATAAAATACAAGGAGAATACAATAATAATAATGACAGTTTATTATTATTATTATATTATTATTATTATTATTATTATTATTATTATTATTATTATTATTATTAAGAACTTTTCGTAATGTTTTGCACAGAGAAAGAGAGGAAAACGAGTTCTAAGAACAAGAATACTAATAAAACCAGCAAACAGAATAATTATGTAAATATATAATTATGTAAATGCACATCAGAATACACATCCTGAGAACAGACAATTTCAAGCTTTCACGGAATTCCACAGTTGGTTTGCCATAAGAAAGTCATCTTTTAGATTACTCAAGGTTCTTTGCAGCGTGCCGTCGGCTCCTAGCTGCAACCCCTTTCGTTCCTTTTACTGTACTTCCGCTCATATTCTCTCTTCCATCTTACTTTCCACCCTCTTCTAACAATTGATTCATAGTGCAACTGCTTTGAGGTTTTCCTCCTGTTACACCTTTCCAACCTTTTACTGTCGAGTTCCGTCTCAGCACTGAATGACCTCATAGGTCCCAGTGCTTGGCCTTTGGCCTAAATTCTATATTCAATTCAAGTAGTTTTGTTTTTTTTTGTACGGAAGAGAAAAGCAACAAGCAATTTGCTTATACTGTTTCTGTGCTTTCCTTCATTATATCTTTATGCTTCATTCATGTCAAATTATTATCTTTTGGCCCTCTTTCCCGTCTTTCGTTTCATCTGCGATTATTTTTCCTAATTACTTCCACTTCCCCTTCTCTTTCATTCCCACTAACTCACTCCCTTCCATTACATCCTTGACTGCATATTCATTTTTCTATGTCTGGCGTCTTGTCCTTTTTAAAATGACGTGGAAAAAGTGACGACGAAATCAATGTTTAATTACAGAAGTGAAGAGGTTATTTATGGCATTTATTTCTGCGCGTTTGTTGATCATGAAGCAGCAGTTGCCATAAAAGCACAGTTTAAGCCATCCATTTTGTCTAGGGCAATTACCGAGGTCTGGCACCATTAATGATGGTATTGTATGGTCAGTTTTCCTTGGGAATGATTTATGTAACTCTACACTTTACGTTCAGTTATGTTATTTCCATTCTTTTCAATGTTACCGTGTTGGCGCACTGGTGAGGTTCTCGCCTACCAGTTGAGAGGACCGGGGTTTAAATCCCGCCGCTCAATGGTGGCTTGGGGATGGCACCATTGCATAAACCCGGTAGCCCGCCAACCTAGTGGTCTGAAAACTCGAGAGGGTTGGTAAGAAAGTACCAGCTCTCGGGCTAGGGAGTTAAATAGTGGGCCTAGCGACACATTGGCCATGTGTCTTAGGCAAAGGGACTTCTCCCCCACTAGCTGTTGACATAAGAAACCGGAGTTCAGCGCTGGCCCTATGAACCTTGCGAGGCCCAGGGTTCTGTGTTTACCTCCAAAATAGTTTCCATAATTTCTCTGATTATGGTGGGGTGGGGGGAGTTTGCATGCTCTACTTATGACATTGAGTAGTCCTACACAGTGAAAATAATTTTAGTGTTTACAATACAAACAAAAACGGTATGTGTCAGTATATTTGTATTTTGTTTAACTGTTTAACTCACAACAACCCAAATACTCATTCCTAACCCCGGCAGTCGCTTAGAAGGCACTTCTACACGATAGAATGCCCAATTGTGACAGAAGTAGCTGACAAAGTGACGATAGGTGAAATTCAAAAGATTAATATCAAGGTGAACGAGCTACTAAGCTATAGACTATATATATATATATATATATATATATATATATATATATATATATATATATATATATATATATATATATATATATATATATATATGTATATAGTTTTAAACTTAGAAAATAAATCAAAGGTGGACGGACAAGAAAGACTTATCGAACGATCAGACATGAAAAATGACCAGGAATATTTAACAGGAAGAAAGATATGCCTAATTACTATGTCTCATCTCTGCTACATCTGAGGAAGCACTTATCTTCTTACCTTGTTGTTTACAAAAACATGTTTACCAGTTCAGCTGAAGATTAACAAGTAATAGGCTGTAGTCTTTCAGACTCGATGCATTCAAATTTCTGTATGGAACCATTACTAAAGTCTGTGTTTTTCTCTTTCCCAGGTACGTCACAAGGGAGTAGGCAGGAGAAGGTATTGTTTTTGGTAAAATTATCTTGCTTATTCATGTATTTCCATAATAGGGGGGTAGAGCCATCTGTGCACCTCACGCGGTGCACTGTAGGCATTAGTAGGCGTTCCTTCAGCCCCTAGCTTCGACCCCTTCCATTCCTTTTACTGTACCTCCGTTCGTATTCTCTTTCTTCCATCTTGCTGTCCACCCCTCTCCTAACAATTGTTTCATAGTGCAACTGCTTTGAGGTTTTCCTCCCGTTACACCTTTCAGACCTTTCTACTCTCAATTTCCCTTTCAGCGCTGAATGACCTCATAGGTTCCAGCGATTGGCCATTGGCCTACATTCTGTAATCTTTGCTGTTCTATTCTACTAACATATTTCTCTGTGGATATTATGCATTCATTTGCTTGGCTTCATGGGAACTTGATGTTGTATTGATTAGCATTTTTAAGAAACCAGTTGATTTGATATAGTTAAGCTATGAACAAATATTACCTCTTGCTGTTAAGGGGAAAACCATCATAAGCAAAATCTAATCACATCCGTATGCAAACTAATTAATATTCACACACATACGCACAAACATACACACACACACACACACACCCACTCACTCAAGGTTGAGTTGGAGTCACTAAGTGATTCGTGTTATGTGATGGTAAACATTTAAAAGCTTTCGCAATGGAAAAGTATTTCTGCAAACACTTTCCAGTGTTTGAAATATCACAGAGAGAGAGAGAGACTCCTCCCTCCTCCATTAATGACTTTTGGAAAAACTCTTGCAACTTCAACATCAAAGTCTTTTTTTTATATGAAACTTAAACATCAAAGTCTGTCATTTTTTTTATAACTTTTTTGGACAGAGGGAATCAGTAGTGGCAGATTTGTTGTAATTTTTGCTTTAATTTCAATTTGCAATGCAACTGTCAGCTGTTCTGCTATGCAATGCGACTATCAATTGTAATGCTGTGGTAATGATGAACAAATCACAGGGAATGGAAGTAATTTCTAGAGTATTCCATCATCGTAGCTTTGAAGTTCGGTTGTTTAAACTTAGAGAAAGTACACGGATATATATGAATGGGATTTCATTTCTTCTAATATTTACCAATTCTCTCTGTAAACAAGCATTTCTTCTTTTCTATTTATAAATTCAGTGCATAAACAAACATTTCTTCTTTTCTGTTTGTAGATTCAGCGTAAAACTTAAAACGAATTGTAAACTAGGGGGATATTGAAGTACAAAACCGAAGGAAATTCTATAGATATTCCGTAGTGTTTGGGCACATGTGTCCTCAGTACAGTCTGAGGACACATGTACCGAAACACTAAGGAACTGTTTGCAATTTGTTTGTTTTCCTTTGTGAATTCTTCTGCTCACGAAAAGGAAAAGTTCTTTATTTGTTTTACGCCCAGGTGTTTGCTCTTGTTACCCACTTTCTTTCCGAGTTTGGAACTTTAGTTTCTGAGAGAGAGAGAGAGAGAGAGAGAGAGAGAGAGAGAGAGAGAGAGAGAGAGAGAGAGAGAGAGAGAATATCCTTTAGAGCGTACTGGCTTTTGCATGACAAAAGGATGAAATGTTTAAGAATTCAACCGTGTGTGTTTTTGAGAGAGAGAGAGAGAGAGAGAGAGAGAGAGAGAGAGAGAGAGAGAGAGAGAGAGAGAGAGAATGAATCCTTTTGAACGTTCTGACTTCTGCATAGCAAAGTATAAAATTAAAAGTCAGTCTTGATAGAGAGAGAGAGAGAGAGAGAGAGAGAGAGAGAGAGAGAGAGAGAGAGAGAGAGAGAGAGACTTCCTAGGATATTGTCTCATTCACGTGGTCTTATGTGAGATTTATTAATGACAAAAATAAGGGCTGGATTGTATTCTTTTAAGCCACTTAATATGAAAAAAAAATGTAAGGAATGAGCAAGAAAGTCCGATAACTGAGTCTCCATGTAAGAAAACGAAAGAATATGTTGGATTTATCCATTGCATCCCAAAAGAACCGATGAAAAATATATTTAAAATTAAATGCAAATTTGCTGCTTTCATCCAACTTCATAAAAATGAGAATATTTTAGATTCAGCTTTTTGTATAATCTTATCTTTTTGAAAATTGATCTGACAGGCAACTTTTACTGTATAAAAGAAAAAGATTCACAATATGATGCAATGCATTCCTACCCTAATGGAATTCTCCTTGTATTTTAATAATTTACTTACGGTTTTATCTATTTATTGATTAATATATTAATTTAATTTTTATTTTTCAATAAGTGATCTCTTCTTTTTGTATTTCCCATTACCGTCTATTACTTCTTTCTAATGAACACCATAATATTCTTTGGAAGCTTGAATTTCAAGTCAGTGGCCCCTGTGGTGGGCTCTTTCCATGTGAATAAGGTTCATCTTTTGAATAATAATAATAATAATAATAATAATAATAATAATAATAATAATAATAATAATAATAATAAATCTGTAGTATTTTGAATACGAAAATCACCAGATCATTATCCGTACGAAACGAATAAATATTAATATTTTTGGTATCTTGAATAACTCCAGAACCACCTTGATTTGATAATGGCTCCTAGTACAAGACTCGAAACGAAACAAAGCCCAGTAGTATTTCCGATAATCGGTTGAAATTTTCTAGCTGGGAGAACATTAGAACAAAGTCCAGTAGTATTTCCGATAATCGGTTGACATCATAGAAAGTCCTTACTGGGATGACATTAGAACAAAGTCCAGTAGTATTTCCGATAATCGGTTGACCGATAAAAAGTTCTGGCTGGGAGAACATTATAATAAAGTCCAGTAGTATATCCGATAATCACTTGACATCATAGAAAGTCCTAACTCGGAGAACATTATAACAAAGTCCAATAGTATTCCGGATAATCGCTTGACACCATAGAAAGTCCTAACTCGGAGAACATTATAACAAAGTCCAATAGTATTCCCGATAATCGCTTGACACCATAGAAAGTCCTAACGCGGAGAATATTAGAACGAAGTCCAATAGTATTCCGGATAATCGCTTGACACCATAGAAAGTCCTAACTGGGAGAAGAGTAGAACAAAGTCCAGTAGCTTTCCTGAAAATTGCTTTTGACTGCGACGCCTTCGTGTTATTGTTCTCGCCCCCTCCCCTCCCCCTCCGCCACCCCACTATTTTGGCGCGCGGCCTCCTCTCACACGACGCGTACAAATCGCGTCCATTAAGAGGACTGCCCGCAACAAAGTGCTCGCGGCCAGCGCTCGAAAGCAATTACAACCAAGGTGGGCGGTGTTTATGTAATCGCTCGTGTTTGGGTGTTTGTCTGTCTGTTTGTTTTGTCGTAGGGGCGTTTGTTTGTCCGAAACATGTTTCCCAAATCCATGATTAGAGGATTTCGGTGAAGTGGAGAGCCGGTCTGAAGGTCAAGGGAGAGTTGAGTTTTCTTTTTAGTAATTCCTCCCAAGCCCGTAGCGGGATAGTGACGTCAGTGCACCTCATACGGTGCACTGTAGGCATTACTTAAGGTTCTTTGCAGCGTGCCTTCGGCACCTAGCTGCAACCATTTTCGTTCCTTTTACTGTACCTCATTTCATATTCTTTCTTCAACTTACTCTCCACCTTCTCCTAACAATTGATTTATAGTGGAACTGAGAGGTTTTCCTCCTGTTACACCTTAAAACCTTTTACTGTCAGTTTCCGTTTCAGCGCTGAGTGACCTCATAGGTCCCAGTGCTTGGCCTTTGGCCTAAATTTTATGTTCAATTCAATTCCTCCCCCAAAAAACTTTAGTTATTTAAGGAGGAAAATTTAATTTTAAGAGGATAAATTTCCTTGGTGTTAACGAAGGTATTCACTCTTTCAGAGTTTTCTAGTTTTCCATTTTTTTTTTTCTGTGGGCGAAATGTAAAAGCTGACGTGACGGCTATCTTGATTCCTTTTGGAGTGATTGAAGTTTTTAGAGGGGGAGAACAAAAGCATGGAGAAAATTCCGAAGCTTTTTTGTGGACACCTTTGTTTGCTTGGTTGTTGTCGTATGTCTTTCTCTATCATTTGTTCTATTTAGTTTCCTCCATTTTGCGTAGCAGAGTCAGGAAATACCCTCCGACCCTCTTGTATATCACCGTCATATTCGAGATTATGGGCTCACTAGTCATAAAGTATTCCAAAGGACCATAAAATGTTCCCAACACCTTTGGTCTCACGATTTTCGACATGAAGCTACTATTTGTTCGTTTAGTACTTGAGTGGGTGATCGGAAGTATTCAGTGGGGTCGTGGGAACAGTGGCTAGCAGCCTAAAATCTCGAAGAAGAATTCCTTAGTTCCTTCACCTCCAGCCGAGGTGTCCTCCCCTGTGTTGAGAAACATCGACCCCACATAGAAGTGGGAAGAGGTGCAGAGAAAGACGAACTATACTCTTCCTTAGTTCCCTCACCTCCAGCCGAGGTTTCCTCCCCCGTGTTGACGTGCAACGCAGCTCTGTCGTGAGAACATTCACTATGGAAGTGCTCATTTCACTTGTGCATGATGAACCGTAAATTATAAAGGTGAACATTAGCCCGACCTGTTGCTGATCTAATTTTCAGCATGCGAAGATTAGATTGCCACGCTAAGGGGCGACTGTCAGACACTCTCTCTCTCTCTCTCTCTCTCTCTCTCTCTCTCTCTCTCTCTCTCTCTCTCTTCTTTTATTTATTACCCTTCTTGTGAACCCTCCATTTTCTTTTGCAAAATTACCTTCTGGGATTTGTTCATTACAAAATGTTTCTTAATGAGCCATTTCTTCGTTTTGAAGCTCTTGTTAATCGTTTGTGTTGAAATTTTTATACCTTTTCTTTTCACTTATAAAATCTGGTATTTTCATCTATCGTTTGTTATCATCGTTAAACAAGAACCCGTTCTGTTTGTGGCTGAGCAAATATTCGGAGATGTATCTCAACCTTCCCAGAAGAGAGTGTGCGCTCAAGCCGGTCTCAAACAAGGACTCAAACCCGGATGGAAGAGCGTTGGTTTTGTAAGATATCGATCATTATTGAAAATAAATCATTATTGAAAATAAATTTCAATAATTATTGAAAGTAAATCATTATTGAGAGTAAATATCAACCATTATTGAAAATAACTCATTATTGAAAGTAAATATCAACCATTATTGAAAATAAATCATTATTAAAAGTAAATGTCAATCATTATTGGAAGTAAATGTCAATCATTATTGAAAATAAATCATTATTGAAAGTAAATAGCAATCATTATTGAAAGTAAATATCAGTCATTATTGGGAGTAAATAATTATTGAAAGTAAATAGCAATCATTATTGAAAGTAAATCATTATTGAAAGTAAATATCAATCATTATTGAAAGTAAATCATAACTGAAAGTAAATATCAATCATCATTGAAAGCGAAGGGGCACTGGGTGAAAATGAGACCAGAGAGTCAGTGGGGGGCGAGTGACACAGAGAGAGAGAGATTCTCCATCTCGTCTATTTCGAACTGTCATCCTTTTTGTTTTTGAGAGGTCAATACATCTTTCACCTGTTTGTTCCTTATAATTCGGCTTTGGCCGGTCTCTATGAGAGAGAGAGAGAGAGAGAGAGAGAGAGAGAGAGAGAGAGAAGAGAGAGAGAGAGAGAGAGAGAGAGAGAATAAATCATTACAAGACGAAGGTATGACAAATCACAGAAATAATTCTGTGACGAGAGAGAGAGAGAGAGAGAGAGAGAGAGAGAGAGAGAGAGAGAGAGAGAGAGAGAAAGAGAGAAACCACATAGACGAAGGTAAAATAAATACAAATCATATGAAAGCAATAAACCCACGGCGGGAGAGAGAGAGAGAGAGAGAGAGAGAGAGAGAGAGAGAGTAAATAGCCAAAGTTAAAAAACCACAAATTATATCAAACAAATAAATAAACCCAGAGAGAGAGAGAGTAAATCATAAAGAGACGAAGGTAAAAACCACGAATCATATCAAACAAATAAACCCATGACGAGAGAGAGAGAGAGAGAGAGAGAGAGAGAGAGAGAGAGAGAGAAAAGACCCACAATTCATGACAGGAATCACGATCGTCCATCAACGACCCTGCGAACTATGATTCCTGGATCTGGTTACGTTCGTTTCGCCAAAATGAAAAAAAGCAAAGAAAATAGTAAAAAAAAAAAAAAAAAAAAACTGTTGTCCACGGGGTTGTTATAGTAACACAGGTGGAGGAGAGGCTTAGCCATTTCGAAGGGAAAGTGTCAGGGACACAGAAGTATTTTGACAGCGCAATTCCACACCACAGCTACTGACAAAAGTCTGTGCAAACACCGTTGCTAGATTTCAGTTTTTGTTCTGTTTGCCAAGTTTTTTTTTCTTTATCTGATGGTTGCTTTGACTGCGGAACGTGCAATGTTGAAGGGAGGGATTTGTACAGTAGGCATGGAAAATCCAAGCCACAGTTAGTGATGAAAGTATAAAAAATATAAAAAAATATTTTTTCAAAGTATAAAAAGTATAAAAAAATTATTTTTTCCTTTCTCGATTACATTGCCAGTACACGTCTAAGCCATAGTGAGTGATGAAAGTATAAAAAAATTCTTTTTTATGTTCCTTTTATATTGTCAAGTTTATTTGAATGGCCGGCCAGGGTAGGAAGAATGTTTTACTCTCACTCTGCTGGTGTTTGGGCCTTATTGCTACCCATTAACTGTTGATGAAATATGTAGCTTTCTAAAGTGCATCTCGTAAATAACTGACAGCAAAAAATTTATTTATTTCAAAAGGTATATACCCAGATAAAATTGATCTGGTTAAGAAGCCATACCGACATCTAAGGAAATCTGATAACTTAAGAATGTCTGTAAAAATCAACAACAGCAATAACAGACAAAATACCCAGTAAGGGGGGCAGGTAGTGCCGTCAGTGCACCTCACGCGATGCACTGTAGGCATTACTTAGGTTCTTTGCAGCGTCCCTTCGGCCCCTAGCTGCAACCCCCTCCCTTCCTTTTACTGTACCTCCGTTCATATTCTCTCTCTTCCATCTTACTTTCCACCCTCTCCTGACAGTTGTTTCACAGTGCAACTGCTTTGAGATTTTCCTCCTGTTACACCTTTCAAACCTTCTTACTGTTAATTTCTTTTCAGCGCTGAATGACCTTATACGTCCCAGTGCTTAGCCTTTGGCTTAAATTTTGTGTTCCAGTTTATTCCAAATGAAATAAATCTGGCGAGAAAGCCATTATGTCAACTTGAATGAAAAGAGAGAAAGGTTATTTATCATACATTCGCCAATATCTTCAAGATTCAACAACAATAAACAAGTAAAA
This sequence comes from Macrobrachium rosenbergii, assembly GCF_040412425.1. NCBI lineage: Eukaryota > Metazoa > Arthropoda > Malacostraca > Decapoda > Palaemonidae > Macrobrachium > Macrobrachium rosenbergii. The sequence continues at coordinate 48,386,113 of NC_089742.1, read as the reverse complement.
AATGCGCCGAAGTTTCTTCGGCACAATCGAGTTTTCTGTACAGCTGCTACGGGGTGTAATGAGGGCCACCGAAAATAGATGTATCTTTCGGTGGTCTCGGTACAATGCTGTATGAGCCGCGACCCATGAAACTTTAACCACGACTTGGTGGTGGCCTATCCTATATCGTTGCCAGAAGCACGATTATGGCTAACTTTAACCTTAAATAAAATAAAACCACTGGGTTATAGGGCTGCAATTTGTTATGTGTGATGATTGAAGGGTGGATGATCAACATACCAATTTGCAGCCCTCTAGCCTCAGTAGTTTTTAAGATCTGAGGACGGACAGAAAAAAGTGCGGACGGACAGACAAAGCCGGCACAATAGTTTTCTTTTCGAAAAACTAAAAATCGACAACAAGAACAGACCTTTGCCTATTTTTCGTGCAGCAAGATAAACAAAGGCTTCGGTAAACATTATTTTTCTTTTCGATAAATCGACGAACGGCGGGGACCTCACTCATTACAAAACTACGCCCGGGGGAAAATCGGACAAAACTTTATCAACTTTGTCAAATATCACCCTGGGGCAATCCACAAGTCTCCGATCCCGTTTTGTCGTCCAATCTGGAAGAAAAGGAGATGGCAAATATTTTATTTATTTATTTATTATTATTATTATTATTATTATTATTATTATTATTATTATTATTATTATTATTATTATTATTATTCAGTAGATGAAAGCTATTCATGTGGAACAAGCCCACCACAGGGGCCACTGACTTGAAATTCAAGCTTCCAAAGAATTTGTTGTTCATTAGGAAGAAGCAAGAGGAAGTAAAGTGAAATACAGAAAGAAGAGATACCACTTATTTAAAAAAGAAAAAAGAAATTAATAAATAGACAAATAGATAAAAATGTATCAAAATGCATGAAGAATAGCGTTTAGGTAATACATATGCATACTCGTAGCCAGTATACCTTCCCCCCGGCCTCTTGACACTTAATATGAACTGCAGTGACTTAATACGGAGCTCGATTCCCATGAAAAATAAATTATTCAGAATCACAACATTATTATATATATACGATGGCATTCCACATTTTCCTGAGGGGATTTTCGATCAGGTTACGTAAGGCGTATCTCTGTCTCTATTCCTCCTCCAGGGAGGTCGACCTAGGGCGCTTCTGTGAGCCCATACTGACTTATGTAAACCCGTTACGGAACTCCGTGAAATATATGATTGCTGTCGTTACTTTCCTGCAGTAAAATTGCCTCACCGTCGAACTACTCCGTTCCAGAGGTCCTTTATTCCTCGCGCCGTTGGACATGTGGAACAGTCTCCCAGAGAATGTCGTGCAGTTGAAACGTTGACGTTCAAGCGAAGATGTAATGGATTACTACCCTACTAATACGATTCTCCTTTTTGATAATTTACTTACATTTTTATTTATTAATTTATTGATTTGTTAATTTCTTTTTTTTTTTAATAAGTGATATCTCTTCTTTCTGTATTTCCCTTTATTATATGTTAATTCTTTTTAATGAATACCTTAATATTCTTTGGTAGCTTGAATTTCAAGTCAGTGGCCCATATGAATAGGGTTCGCCTTCTGAATAATAATAATAATAATAATAATAATAATAATAATAATAATAATAATAATAACACACAATAATAATGCCATGGGACACCAGAGTAGATGAGAAAGAAAGAGATAAAATTGATAGGCATCAAGACCTGAAAATCGAAATAAGGATATGGAATATGCCACTGGAAATCGTACCCATAATCATAATCATAGGAACACTAGGCACGATCCCAGGATCCCCGAGAAGGAATCTGGAAAAACTAGATGCCGAAGTGGCTCCAGGATTCATGCAGAAGAGTGTGCTACCAGAAACAGCGCACATAGTGAGAAAAGTGATGGACTCCTAAGGAGGCAGGATGCAACCCGGAACCCCACACTATAAAATAATAATAATAATAATAATAATAATAATAATAATAATAATAATAATAATAATAATAATAATAATAATAATAATCGAAGTTGTTTTTGTTATTTGTCAGTGAGCTGGTATCTTAGTTGTTCCGTTATAAGGTGACTGGGGGTGAATATCGATCTCCTGTGTAATAATCTATTGTTAGTGGAATGTCGACCGTTCGCCTAATCACAGAGAACTGCCCACAAACGAATGAGGAAGGAAGTCTGTCTTAGTTTTTTTTTGTAACGTGGAAATGAAATATTCATGACTGTGGTGTGGATTGAGAACTTTACTACCCTAGAGCAGTTCACCTTGTATTTTAATATTTTTTTTTAACTATTTATTTATATTTCGTTTCTAGTAAGTGATCTCTTTTTTTCTGTATTTTCCTTTACTTTACGTTTTTCTTTCTATTGAACACCGTATTCTTTGGAAGCTTGAATTTCAAGTTGGTGTGCTGGTTCCATAAGAACAGGGGTCATAATAATAATAATAATAATAATAATAATAATAATAATAATAATAATAATAATAATAATAATAATTATTATTATTATTATTATTATTATTATTATTAGTGTAATGAAAATCCACAATTATATAGTAAACTATATTACTAAGTAATGTAGTTTACTATATAATTGTGAAATTTTTTTACACAAACTGTTTTTCACGAGACTGTGAATTTCTTAGCAGCAATAATAATAATAATAATAATAATAATAATAATAATAATAATAATAATAATAATAATAATAATAATAATAATAATACTTGTCATTACCGGAACTCATTTCTCATTTACTGGACAGCTGTCATTTTCTCGGATATAATCGCATGTCACTTTGAGATTTAAAAAAAAATTTTTTTATACAACTGTGGAAGGGACTGACAACCGAATTTCCATGCCTAGACCACGACCTCCAAAAAAAAAAAGGGAAATAAAGCTGAATTCTGCTGAAGGGATAATCCTTCTTTTAGTGTGGTGTAAGGTTGTAGAGGCATTACCATACATAATATTGCGTTAAATCAAATATTTTGAAGGATTTGCCAATTCCTACTGGAGTAGCCCAAGTGGGTATCACATGCTTTCACTTCATGAGCAGTTCCAATCCCGTAGGGGGGTAGCGCCATCAGTGCACCTTATGCGGTGCACTGTAGGCATTTCTTAAGGTTTTTTGCAGCATCCCTTGTGCCCTAGCTGCAACCCCTTTCATTCCTTTTACTGTACCTCCGTTCATATTTTCTTTATTCTATATTACTTTCCTCAACATTCTTACCGTAGGTCCCAGCGCTTGGTCTTTGACCTAAATTCTATAATCTGTCTATCTATCTATCTATCTAAAGCAGTGGTTCTTAACCTTTTTATTACCACGCCCCCTCTAAGAGTTGGTCCTTCCCTTCACGCCCCCCCTTGCATCTGTGAGTAAAATTCCCTTCCAGATTTAAAGGAAAATGAATTAGTGACATACTTGACACTGCTTCTTAGCGACTCTTGTTAAGAGAATAGCGAATATAATTAGAGAATTTTTAATTTTTCCTTAGGACTCGCGCCCCCCTTAGAAATTTCTGAGGCCCCTAGGGGGCGCTCTTCCCAGGTTGAAAACCACTGGTCGAAACTGTTCCAGCGAGAGTGAACCAGCGCCTGTAACAGGCATTCGAGCGCCAATATCTGACACCGATGACCTGTGAACTTGTGACGTAGATGTTATTCAGTGTCTGCGGCCAGTCTAACTTCCAGTCCTCGATCATTCCCACGCCTCTGACGGATAGGCCAATTTGATGGCGGTTTCGATCTCGGTCGCTAACAACCGGTTCTGCTCCTCGATCATTTTTACGTCGACGGTCGGTCTCTTGTCATTATTAAAGGATGATTCACATTATAGCATCACGTCACCGACACATCACGTCACGTCAAAGGACGAGAGACTTTCTTACACGTCATCAAATGGACTTGTTCACACCATCACGTCACGTCACCATCAAGCACGCGTCATCCACCGTCACATCACGAAGCGTTTTCTTGGAAAGAATATTTTGACGTGACGTGGCGGTGCTTATAATGCAAGTTCCTGAACGTGATTGTGACGGATAGTGTGAATACAAGGCACGGCTAATGTGACAGTGACGTGACGTGACGTGACGTGATGTCGGTGACGTGATGTGACGTTACGGGATGTGTCCGTGACGTGATGTGACGGTGACGTGACGTTGACGTGACGTGATGTGTCGGTGGTGTGACTTGATGTGTCAATGACGTGACGCGATGTGTCGGTGATGTGACGTGACGTGATGTGTCGGTGACGTGACGTGACGTGATGTGTTGGTGACGTGACTTTATATATCGGTGACGTGATGGTATTATAATGCGAATCAGCCTAAATCCGGAGCGGGCCGGAACTCTAGTACCTTGTCCCGTGCGATTAAAGGACTTTTGGCGCGCCGTCAATAACGAAATCCTTTCACTCTCGAAATTTTGTGGCACAGATGCGGACGGTGTCCTTTCAATCAGGACACACTCTCGGGATGTTTGGGCACTGTCCCTTTAGTCATGGATGCTGGAGGCCCCGGAGATGAAATGCAAACAAGATCTTCCTCCCGGCGAAACCGTCTATGAGGGAATATATTCGGGTGGGGGCCAGGCCCTTTTTTTTTTTTTTTTTTTTTTAAAGCTCGGAGTCAGTTTTTTTTTTATTTAAAATGAAACTACAGGCGCAGATATTTTCCCCAGTTGTACACATCAGAGAGGAGTATCAACATGAATATGAAGCTGGAATCGGACAAACATTAACGTATTCAGAGTTGACAAATAATAATGTTGACAAAATAACGAATGAAAGATATGTATGTCACAGGCAGATAGCGAAACCAGGCATTTCTTAAATTGCCTGAAATTTT
>NC_089742.1:48346242-48376242 GCF_040412425.1 Macrobrachium rosenbergii | reverse complement strand
GCTAGAGGCCTGCAAATTGGTATGTTGATCACCCACCTTCCAATCGTCAAACATTCCAAATTGCAGCCCTCTAGCCACAGTAGTTTTTATTTTATTTAAGGTTAGTTGGCCATAATCATGCTTCTGGCAACGATATAGAATAGGCCACCACCGGGCCGTGGTTACAGTTCCAGGGCCACGGCTCGTGCAGCATTATACCGAGACCACCGAAAGATAGATCTATTTTCGGTGCCCTTGATTATACGCTGTAGCGGCTGTATAGAAAACTCGATTGCGCCGAAGAAACTTCGACGCATATTTTACTTGTTTTTATTTGCAATGGCATTGGATTTGCATTTCATGCATGGCGCAGCTTTTGTCAAATACATTTACCCGCTGGTCTGTTTCAGAGATTACTTTAAACCGTCGGGATTAATGAATTTAAACTCTGCAACTCTGAATTGCAAATTTACATCGAACTTTAAATATCACACGTTGAAAAGGGCTAAAATCTTCTCTTATTAGCGCAGGTATTTTCATATTTCTTATTGGCCATTTATTTCCAGCACTGTATGATCCAATTTCATAGGACATATAACCAGATGGAACAGGGAAATCAATTCTCAGATATCCTAACGTGGTGTCAAGTGAGCAACATGGATTGTTGATGACAGGAAAGAGAATAAAAGAAGAATAACGAAGAAGAACAGAATAATGATTTTGAATAGTTCGAACCAGAGGATAGAAGGAACAAATGAGAAATGCTCCGAAGTTTCTTCGGCGCAATCGAGTTTCCTGTACAGCGTATAATCAAGGCCACCGAAAATAGATCTATCTCTCGGTGGTCTCGGTATAATGCTGTATGAGCCGCGGCCCATTAAACTTTAACCAAGGCCCGGTGGTGGCCTATCCTAAATCGTTGCTAGAAGGACGATTATGGCTGACTTTAACCTTAAATAAAATAAAAACTACTGAGGCTAGAGGGCTGCAATTTGGTATGCTTGATGATTGGAGGGTGGATGATAAACATACCAATTTGCAGCCCTCTAGCCTCAGTAGTTTTCAAGATCTGAGGGCGGACAGAAAAAGTGCGGACATAAAGGAGTGCGGACGGAAAGACGAAGCCGGCACAACAGTTTTCTTTTACAGAAAAAAAACCAGAAGATGATGCTGGAATGGTATTAAGGTAGAATGCAAAGTTAGCAGAAGGAAAGGATAGTAGACGTAGGACAGGGTAGATCTGTGGTGGAAGGGGGAATTGAAATAACTACGATAAGAAACAGGTGGAAGGGAAGTTAAAGACATGTGAGTGATTGACAGGAAGAGACTTTGAGAAAACTGCAAGAAATTTGGCACTAGAGATACGAAAAAAAGGGATACATAAATTTGCCATAGCATGACAGGAAACCGAATATGAATGTAGAATAATGCATGACATGTATTCCTACACTAAATATTATACATTTGTGTATGTTTTCCTAAGTACTGAAAGACAATCTCTATCATTATATAATATGATTGTGTTTAGAATAATCTTTGGAAGCTTGAATTTCGAGTCAGTGGATGACCCCTGTGGGGCGCTTGTCCCATATGAATAGGGTTCATCTTCTGAATAATAATAATAATAATAATAATAATATTAATAATAATAATAATAATAATAATGATGATGATGATGATGATGATAATTAGAATGCTTGCTCGAAAGCAGAATCATAAGCGATGCGATCCGACAAATGTATCTTTACAGTTGCTGCCATCACCTTTAAGTGCCGACGGTAATGCCCACCTGCGCGCCGCCGTTTAGCGACAGATGCTCGCACTGAATGAGAGCAGGTGTCAATAACGCTCTCAGGTGCGTGCAGGTGTCTCCGCTGCCTTCGCTTGTCATCTTCGTGTGGTGTACAAATCAATAGTTATGGCTGGTGTTTCAGAGTTCTCTCTCTCTCTCTCTCTCTCTCTCTCTCTCTCTCTCTCTCTCTCTCTCTCTCTCTCGCTTACGCAGTCTCTCAATCACTCACTCACTCGCTTACTCATTCACTCTCTCTCACTCACTCGCTCAGTCTCTCACTCACTCACTCACTCACTCTCTATACTCTGCTCTCTCTCTCTCTCTCTCTCTCTCTCTCTCTCTCTCTCTCTCTCTCTCAGTCGGTTTGCTCAATACACTTTTGTTTTCGCCAGACTCCGAAAGGCCTATCAGAAGCTTCGTGAATGATTGATTGATTGTGAAAATGGTAACCCATCCAAGTACTGACCAGACACTGAGTTGATCGACACGTAAAGCCAGCTTCTGCTGAAGATATGAGCCGAGTAAGAAAAAAAGGGGAAGCTAGTTAGGAAAACACACAAAAAATAGTGAGATATATAAATGAAAGGATAAGATAGCCATACGTACAGTAATATAAGTATATATACATACAGTAATATAAGATACATACAGCAATATAAGGTACATATATGCATTAATATAAGGTACATACATACAGTAACATAAGATACAAACAGTAATATAAGATACATATATACATTAATATAAGGTACTTACATATATTAATATAAGATACAAGCAGCAATGTAAGATACATATATACATTAATATAAGGTACATACATACTGTAATATAAGATACATACATTAATATAAAGTACATACATACAGTAATATAAATATACACAGCAATATAGGTACATACCTACAGCAATATTAGGTACATACATACATACATACATACAGTAATACAAGGTAAAAATGTACAAAATCTGAAGGGAAAACGGCAGTTTATCAGAGAGGCAATGCCAAAGAAAAACCTAGGCCATAACCGGCTGGCGGACGTTGTAATAATTAGCGCTTGGCTATGGAGTCTCCCGGAACCTTAATAGCCTCATAGCCAAAGCTCATATCAGACAATTGCCTCTGATGGAAACAGAATTGCTTGTTATTACGCCATCAAAGGCACGCAGACTGACAGACAGACATGCATGCAGGCATGCAGGAGGAGGAAAAGAGAAGGAGAGGGGGGAGGAGAAGGGAGAGGAAGAGGACGAGGAGGGAGAGGAAGAGGAGGCGGTGGAGGAAGAGGGAGAGGAAAAGAGGAGGAGGAGGAGGAGAAGAAGGTGGTGGAGGTGGAGGAGGAGGAGGAGGAAAAGGAGAGGAAAAGGAGGAGGAAAGGGGGGAGAGGAGGAGGAGGAAGAAGAGGAAGAGGAAGGAGAGGAAGAGAAGGAGGAGGAGGGAGAGGAAGAAGAGGACGTGGAGGAAGAGGGAGAGGAAAAGAGGAGGAGGAGGAGAAGAAGGTTGTGGAGGTGGAGGAGGAGGAGGAAGAAAAGGAGGAGGGAAGGGGGGGAGAAGAAGAAGAAGAAGAAGAAGGAGGAGGAGGAGGAGGAGGAGGAGGAGGAAAAGGGGAAGAAGAAGAAGAAGAAGAAGAAGAGGAGGAGGAGGAGAGGAGGAGGAGGAGGAGGAGGAGGAGGAGGAGGAGGGGGGAGGAGGGAGGGGGCGGGGTGGCTTATAACGACCTAGCCTGTAAGGGAGGAGTCTCAGGCAAACTGGCGACCTGCAGTGTAATGATTAATGCGAAGCTTTGATTAATGTTTTGAGTCGTTAAACTAATGAACACAAGTGATTACGCGGCGCCTAAAAGTACTGCGATTGTTATGTCAAGTTTAAGAGCCATTTGTATCATTTAAGGACGTTTCTAGTACAGGAAGTTAAAGGTGAATGATATTTTTAGTTTCCGGTAAAAGAAAACTGTTGTGCCGGCTTCGTCTTTCCGTCCGCACTCCTTTATGTCCGCACTTTTTCTGTCCGCCCTCAGATCTTAAACACTACTGAGGCTAGAGTGCTGCAAATTGGCATGTTGGTCATCCACCCTCCAATCATCAAACAAACCAAATTACAGCCCTCTAGCCTGAGTAATTTTCATTTTATTCAAGGTTAAAGTTAGCCATGATCGTGCTTCTGGCAACTATATAGGCCAGGCCATCACCGGGCAGTGGTTTAAGTTTCATGGGCCGCGGCTCTTACAGCATTATACCGAGACCATCGAAAGATAGATCTATGTTCGGTGGCCTTGATTATGCACTGTACAGAAAACTCGACTGCGCCGAAGGAATTTCTGCACAATTTGTTTTTTTTAAAGCCGAAGTCAACGGGTTGAAAAGCCGGTGAACTGAACTTTACCCAATGATAAACAATAGTCATGATATAATTCTTGATAAACAGTAATCATGATATAATTCTTGATAAACAATAATCATGATATAATTCTTGATAAACAATAATCTTGATATAATTCTTGATAAACAATAATCATTATATAATTCTTGATAAACAATGATCATGATATAATTCTTGATAAACAATCATCATTATATAATTCTTGACAAACAATGATCATTATATAATTCTTGATAAATAATAATTAATATATAATTCTTGGTAAACATTAATCATTATATAGTTCTTGATGAAAAAATTATTATATAATTCTTGATAAACAATAATCATGATACAATTCTTGATAAACAAAATCATTATATAATCTTAATTTTCATATACGTCGTTGGAACGAGTGAAGATAAAAAAATATATATCAAAACTACAAAGGCTAATGAAGAGAGAGAGAGAGAGAGAGAGAGAGAGAGAGAGAGAGAGAGAGAGAGAGAGAGAGAGAGAGAGATTAGATTTTAATTATTCTTTGGTTCTTCTGCTCAATTTGTCACGTACCCTTCGGCTGTAATCCTTTTTTAATTACAGATGTTTGGACGTTAAGAAGAGATCATAATTATTTTGAAGGGTTTCCCGGCTCACATCACATCTTTTGGAAGTGTTACGCCGCCTCAAGCATATATATATATATATATATATATATATATATATATATATATATATATATATATATATATATATATATATATATAATCATGAAGCTACAAATGTCGCTTAATATCAAATTCACGCTACCTCGGGAATATCCCGATAGGGAATTATCACCTAAGGGGAATTTATAGGAGATAGCTCAGTGGTAGAATGTCGAATGGAGTTGCTGGATAAGTTCTGTGTTGTGCGATCGCGACCCGGCAGTACCAATCCATTTATCGCTTATAAATTTCCCTTCGGTGATAATTCCCTATCGGGATATCCCCGAGGTAGCGTGAATTTGACATTAACCGACATTTGTAGCTTCATGATTGTACTGTATGTACTGTAAATCACGGTGTGATAAAAAAAATTTCCTCTATATATATATATATATATATATATATATATATATATATATATATATATATATATATATATATATATACTTTTCATACGGTTTGAGACGATTTTTATTCTTTTATGTTGCTGGAAAAGATGCCTTCAATGATTTTTGAAAGCGGATTTTATTGCTTAAATAAAAACGCACAAACTACGACTGTTACTCAGTATTAATACTTTTAATTGCGCCGATTCACGCCAAGGCCATTCAGAAGCCCTTGAGGGGGATGTGCTGGTATATGGCCTACCTAATATGACAACAATAAGTAACGATAGAAAATTTATGGGGACTTGAATACACTGTGCCATACATTTCCCATGTGGAAAAAAACTGATATATTGATTTATAAAGTAATCCTGTAGTGTATCTTGAAATAATTACTAAAATTCCTTTTCTTCAGTAATTTTTTTTAGTTTTCTGTAAAAGAAAACATTGGGGCGGCTTTGTCTGTCCGTCCGCACTTTATTCTGTCCGCACTTTTTCTGTCCGCCATCAGATCTTAAAAACTACTGAGGCTAGAGGGCTGCAATTTGGTACGTTGATCATCCACCCTCCAGTCATCAAACATACCAAATTGCAGCCCTCTAGCCTCAGTAGTTTTTATTCTATTTAAGGTTAAAGTTACCCATAATCGTGCTTCTGGCAACGATATAGAATCAGCCATCACCGGGCCGTGGTTAAAGTTTCATGGGCCACGTCTCATACAGCATTATACCGAGACCACCGAAAGACAGATCTGTTTTCGATGGTCTTGATTATACGCTGTAGCAGCTATACAGAAAAATCGATTGCGCCGAAGAAACTTCGGCGCATTTTTCACTTCTTATTTGTAAGCTTTCACGTCAGATTTATATTACAAACCACTGGTGGCGAAACGATTTCTTAAAGGGTGTCTTTCTATTATTGATGTCACTGCTTATACGATGAACACCTTTACACGAAACAAGTCTAAATAGGCATTACTTTGGCTTGCTAGCCTCCACTAAACATAATGGGCTGTATGGATGAGAGAGAGAGAGAGAGAGAGAGAGAGAGAGAGAGAGAGAGAGAGAGAGAGAGAGAAGAGAGAGAGAGAGAGAGAGAGAGGACCTCTCAGCCAATTAAAGTATCACGAACCCAGCCATAATCTGCTTTAATGATCACTTTTCCCATTCACCTCTGCCAACTCCGGAACTCTCAAATGCCCTCTCCTTCTTCTTTCCAGAATCCCATAATTAAATCAGTGGGAGTCTTGACATAGCTTTGAGTGGCAGACCTATCAATGACGCCACCCGGTCTCGTGGATTCTCTTGCAGTGGCTGCAAATAGACTGCAAGACGTGCAATGGTTTTATGTTGTGTTATGCATGCGGTTCTTTTATTTCGTCTGTTCATTTGGCTGTTTTTACTGACAGACAGTAAAATATTTGCAGATATTATTACTATGAAGGAGTAGACCCTCTTTTAAACAGGTCTTATTAAAAAGGTTGGCTGTATTATGCGAATTTATCGTGTACAGGATCTTTTCTATTTTCCTTATAATTCGCTGAGCCTGAAAAGCGAATTATGAGGAAGATAGAAAAGATCCTGTATAGGATAAATTCGCATAATACAGCCATCCTTTTATATCAGATATTATTATTATTATTATTATTATTATTATTATTATTATTATTATTATTATTATTATTATTATTACTACTACTGCTCATGAATGCAATATAATCTCCCTGCCTGTATGTGTGTGTGTGTGAGAGAGAGAGAGAGAGAGAGAGAGAGAGAGAGAGAGAGAGAGAGAGAGAGAGAGTATACATGCCTACATAAAATATGCTGTAATTAAATTATACTGACAGTGGAGAGACAAATTTGAGTGAAATACTGTTCCTCTCTCTCTCTCTCTCTCTCTCTCTCTCTCTCTCTCTCTCTCTCTCAGAATTTCATACGTCCCTGTATGAAATATACTTCAGTTAAATTATTCTTACAATTGAGAAATCAATTTAAGTGTAATGCTGTCTATCCCACTCTCCCTGTCTGTGTCTGTGCGTGTCTGTGTGTCTGTCTCCCTGCCCGTCTCACATCTCATTCCCCGAATGTTCATGCAGCATGCCATAGATGCCTTGGTAGGCCAGACACGGCAGGTATGCAACACTGGGGCACCGAAGCGTTTGAACACACAGCCTGTCATTGGTTGATTGCTCGAGAGGTACCTCGTTTTTTATTACTTTTTTTTTTCCTAATCGAAGAGGCTTCAGCTATCACTGAAAATCCCTGCAGCAGGAATGCAGCGATGGGGACACTCTGAATGAAGCTCTTCCGGGGCTCCTGCGGTAGGAATGTGGGTTTGAAATGCAAAAAGCGTAGGTGTGTCTTCATATATACTGCACGTTAGATACATACGTACTTACAAACATACATATACATACACACATATATTTATATATATGAATTTCTGACTCACATCGGGATCGAACCCCGGTCTCTCAAATGACAGGCCAGGGCGTTACCAGTTGACCCACACTAGCCATAAAAGAAGAGTTGGAACTTAAGTACTTCTGTACCTGAGGTTTTGCCCATATATATATATATATATATATATATATATATATATATATATATATATATATATATATATATATATATATATATATATATATATATATATATATTATATATATATATATATATATATATATATATATATATATATATATATATATATATATATATATATATAATGTATGTATAAATTTCTGACTCACACGGAGATCAGAACCCAGTCTCTCAAATGACAGGCCAGGGCGTTACCAATTGACCCCACACAGGCCATAAAAAAAGTTGGAACCTTAGTACTTCTGTACCTGAGGTTTTGCCTGCCCAGCAAATTTTACCCAGCTTCCCGACCCACCACAGAAGTGCTTAGGTTCCAACTTCTTTTATGGCCTGTGTGGTTCAATTGGTAGCACCCTGGCCTTTTTCATTTGAGAGACTGGGGCTCGATCCCGACGTGGAACAGATATTATTTCTGTGGAATGCGTGTTAATGTGTTCATTAGGTCGCTATATGTATATGTATATATGTACACTACATATACATATACACATTTATTTATATGTATATACATATATATAGAAATAATCAACACACAATTACGTACAGAGCAGACATAAATTTTTGACTCACATCAGGATCGAACCCAGGTCTTTCAATTGAAAGACGAGACCGCTGCCAACCAGGCCACACGAGTTGGGGAAAACACGCTGGTATGCAAGGCAGACAGCCTGCCCAGGTAATTCCTTAGGTACAGTGGTACTCAGGTTCCAACTTCTTATTTGACTTGCGTGGCTTGGTTAGCAGCGGTCTGGTCTTCAGTTGAAAGACCTGGGTTCGACCTGATGAGTCAGAAATATATATATATATATATATATATATATATATATATATATATATATATATATATATATATATATATATATATATATATATATATATATATATACGGATGCATTCTTCCAAAGGCGCTTGATTCGCCAGGAAAAGAACACACGAGGAAAATGGGAGAGACATGGTTGTTACATCAGAGCGGCGAAGGAATTCAATTAGAGGCAATCTCAGGAAAGAGTCGGAGGGAAAATGTGTCGGTATGTGCGTGCATTCCTGGATTCCAGGAGTCTGGAACTCGGCCGAAGAAGGCGACAGCACAGATTCTTCTTCCGGGAGATTGTCTGAGCGGCGTCTTGTGAGAAGGTGCTGCTGCCTCCTGGTAGAGCTGAGGTTTTGGCTTTCAGGTAATTTTTGATTTTCCTTTTTTAGTTTTCTGTAGAGGAAAACTATTGTGCCGGCTTTGTCTGTCCGTAAGCACTTTATTCAGTCCGCCCTTTTTTCTGTCCGCACTTTTGCTGTCCGCTCTCGGGTCTTGAAAACTACTGAGGCTAGAAGGCTGCAAATTGGTATGTTGATCATCCATCCTTCAGTTATCAAACATAACAAATTGCAGCCCTCTAGCCTCAGTATTTTTCATTTTATTTAAGGTTAAAGTTAGCCATGATCGTGGTTCTGGCAACGATATAGGATAGGCCACCACCGGGTCGTGGTTAAAGATTCATGGGCCGCGGCTTATACAGCATTATACCGAGACTACCGAAAGATAGATCTATTTTCGGTGGCCTTGATTATACGATGTTCAGAAAACTCGGTTGCGCTGAAGAAAATTAGCCGCATTTTTGAATTTTTTTTTTCCCTTATAGGTGGTCAGCATCTTGGTTATACAGTCTGTAAATCATGCCAGCTCACTACCTTTTTTTGGGGTCTTGGGTCTCATTGTAACCCACTTCCGAACCTGACAAGTGCCCTTATCAAGGTCTGTTCCTCATTCCCAATCACTGGTGTTGTGCTTGGTTGCCTAATCCTGTGTATATATTCTACATGAGTTAACTATGTGTGGTCTGAGTAATGTCTATTGCGTTGTTAGTTTCTCTGAGGGCCTAATGCCGATTGCCCCAGGTTCCTAAGGACAGTTGTTAACTTTTAACAATTGTTTTTGAGGGTGAGGATTTGTCGCCACTTCCCATGACTGTGAAACAGCCTCCCTGAGCGGGTCGTGCAATTGGAACTTCAGAAGTTCTGGCGAAGATGCAGCGCATTTCTGCCCAAATTCTCTTCTTGCTTGATAATAAACTTTTTTCAATTTATTAATTTATTTTTTCTTTTATTAGAAGTGAGATATCTTCTTTCTTTATTTCCCTTTACCTGCTCTTACTTCTTCCTGTTGAACACCTTAATATTCTTTGGAAGCTTGAATTCCAAGTCAATGGCCCCTGTGGTGGGCTTGTTCCACATGAATAGGGTTCATCTTCTGAATAATAATATTAATGGCCGCAAATGTTTAGGCCTACGTAGGCATTTCAGTCTTGCAAAATTTCTAGTTTTAATCTTATCAGTAATGCCTAGAAAGGACAACTGCGTGTTTGAACGAGAAAGGAATAATAGGGGGTTGCCATAAATGAATATATTTTACTTTAATTAGTTTTTTTGAACATTGCAGTCGACAGTCTACAAGAAAGGTGTTTTTACTATTTGCGAATGTTCATCTCTTCCAAAAATTGTAGTTTTGTTTGGAGTTTGGTTTTATTATCCAAAATGTATAATATAAAATATTCATTAAAATATAATACAATAGATTCTCCAAAATATAATGTAACGTTTGGAATGTTATTTCATTATCTAAAATATAATATAATATATTCTCCACAATCATCATATATTCTCCAAAATATAATATAGTATAATATAAAGTTTGGATTTTGATTTCATCGTCCAAAATATAACATTTCATGAGGTTCTAATTGATTAGCAAATCGATTTAAATTTCACCTTCAAACTATAAAGCGGCGTTTGCTTACTCTTTACACTCTTTCTCTTCTTACTCCAATTTATTCTCTTCCTTCCTCCTTCTCTTCCCCCTCTTCCGCTTCGTATATTTACGTCTTCCGTCTCTCGTTTTCTGCACATCCCTCCTTTATTCACCTCCTCGTTTCTTCTTCGCTTAATATTTCATCTTCCTGAAGTCACTGAATGTCAAAATTCAGCTCCTTTCCCTCAGAGCGTCATCTCTGGTTACGATCGGTCGAACAGCTTTTGTCTTCGACAGCTCATCGATTTCAGTGGGAGGAGGAGGAGGAGGAGGAGGAGGAGGAGGAGGAGGAGGAGGAGGAGGAGGAGGAGGAGGGGAGGAGGAGGAGTCGACTCCGCAAAACGCGACTTTCCGGCGGAGGAAACGTCCCGTCGAGAGATCACATCAAAGGAAGCGACGGAGATATTTTTTGGGGGAAAGAGAACTTAAGGATTTCCGTCTTAATCAGATTTTTCCTTTCGAGTCCTTTGTGTTGATGATTTGCCTAAGGGGGATCTCCACCTTGTGATAATTCCCGTAAGGGAATCTCCACCTTGTAAAAATTACCGTAAGGGGAATCTGCATCTTGTGATAATTCCCATTAAAGACATCCCTACCATGTGACAATTCCCTTAATGGGAATCTCAACCTTGTGAGAATTCCCTTGTAAAAATTCTCCTAAGGGAGTCTCCACCTTATAATTAACGTAAGGGGAATCCACCTTGTGATCAGTTCTCTAAGAGGAATCTCCACCCTGTGATAATTCATCCAAGGGAATCTCCACCTTGTAAAGATTCCGGTAAGGGAATCTCCACCTTGTTATAATTACCATAAGAGGAATCGACCTTGTGATAATTCCCTAAGGGGAATCTTCACCTTGTGATAATTCCCCTAAGGAGAATCTCCACCTTGTGATAATTCCCTTAAAGGGAATCTCCACCTTGTCATAATTACCATAAGAGGAATCACCTTGTGATAATTCCCCTAAAGGAAATCCCCACCTTGCGATAATTCCCCTAAGGGGCTCTGCACCTTGACGTGACCCATGTTTCAGTTTTCGTGGAGAGTGACAGCGAATTCAGAGGAAGTTGTAGCGCGCACACACACACACACACACACACTATATATATATATATATATATATATATATATATATATATATATATATATATATATATATATATATATATATATAATTTCTAACCCTCCACGGGACTGAAACCAGGTCGGTCTTTCGAGTGAGAGGCCAGGGCACTAGCGATTCAGGGCACAAAGGTCATAAAAGGAGTTAGACCTTTAAGTGACCGGTTGCTGGTGCCCTGGATTCTCACTCGAAAGACCGACTGGGGTTCGGTCCCCGTGGTGGGTTAGAAATTTATTTCTGTGAAACACGTTTCATCTCATCTGTTCATTTCTCTCTCTCTCTCTCTCTCTCTCTCTCTCTCTCTCTCTCTCTCTCTCTCTCTCTCTCTATATATATATATATATATATATATATATATATATATATATATATATATATATATATATATATATATATATATATATATATATATATATATATATATATATATATATAAAAACAATATATTGTCATGAAAACACACATATGCAAAAAACAAATATATGCATAGAAATATGTGTATGTTTGTTTGTGTGTTTTTTCCTCCTCTTATACTTATTACTCGTAACCAATCTATACTTTGAAAGATTGACATACACGTTTAGCACGTTTACTGATCGACATTTCCTCCTCTGGCGTAATATACTAATAATATATTACATAGATTGTTTTTCGTGATGTAATCGTGCCTCTATTCTTCAGACAAAGACAATTATGTTCTTGAAAGGCGGAGGGCAAAGCACAGCGTACGGGTATTGCTATCATGCCGACAGGAAAGCAAATATTGCTTTTGTAAGTCAGTTTTGCAGTGAAAACAAAGGTTTATCTCTTTAATGAGACGCTTAATGGCTCGTGAGAAACGATCGTTTATCTGGCTATCCCTTGTTGGGGGAAATTGTTGCATACGCACACCGATAATAATAATAATAATAATAATAATAATAATAATAATAATAATAATAATAATAATAATATCCTTTATTGCAGCTCAGAGCCATATACATGGAATAAACAAATACGACAGAGCCATACTCATTCCGAAGCACCTGGAGCAATCAATATTACCTGGCGAAAATGAACCGTGATTCATTACGCGAGCGGCAATTTGCCTCGTCGTCATTATCAAGGCGGTGATTACCAACGAAGGAAAATTGCATTCAGCTATAAGTTACGGCTGCAAAATATGACCCTATCATCTTCCTTGCAACAACATCGCTGATGTTATTATTGCTGGATTCCAGCCCTGACTGTCAGTGACTCATTTCTGGAAGGGGTATGATGTCATCAGCACGTATGTTAAGAAATGCATTCCAGTTTTTAATTCACTGATTGTTAAGAAATGCAGTCCAGTTTAAATCCAGCAATTGTTAAGAAATGCAGTCCAATTTAAATAAACTAATTGTTAAGAAATGCAGTCCGGTTTTAAATCCACTAATTGTTAAGAAATGCAGTCCAGTTTTATATGCACTAATCGTTAAGAAATGCAGTCCAATTTAAATGCACTTATTGTTAAGAAATGCAGTCCAGTTTTAAATCCACTAATTTTTAAGAAATGCAGTCCAGTTTAAATCCACTGTTTGTTAAGAAATGCAGTCCAGTTTTAAATCCACTAATTGTTTAGAATTGCAGTTCAGCTTTAAACCCACCAGATTAAGAAATGCAGTCCAGTTTTAAATCCACTAATTGTTTAGAAATGCAGTCCAGTTTAAATCCACTAATTGTTAAGAAATGCAGTCCAGTTTAAATCTATTAATTGTTAAGAAATGCAGTCCAGTTTTAAATTCACTAATTGTTAAGAAATGCAGCCCAGTTTTAAATCCACTAATTAAGAAATGCAGTACAGTTTAGATCCATTAATTGTTAAGAAATGCAGTCCAGTTTTAAATACGCTAATTGTTAAGAAATGCAGTCCAGTTTTAAATACACTGATTGTTAAGAAATGCAATGCTGAGTCACTGAACTCTTAAGAAAAGCGATACCGAGTTAAAGATCAGTTGCTTGTTGAGAAATGCAATGCCTAATTATAGATTAGTGTATTGTTAAGAAATGCGAGTTCAAGTTATTAATGTTATTTGTCGAAATATAGATCCAGTAGTTGTTGAGAGAGAATAGCGTTACCGTTTCAAATAGATACATAAAAATGTTAAGAAGGAAAAATATATGTGAATGATAGAAGTGTGTGATTCATTAAAAGATTTTTAAAAGAGAGAGAGAGAGAGAGAGAGAGAGAGAGAGAGAGAGAGAGAGAGAGAGAGAGAGAGAATATGTCGTAACGAGTACAAAATCCCGCACATATACAATAAATACTTGAACATATTAAACACACATTCATAATTACAAGAGAGAGAGAGAGAGAGAGAGAGAGAGAGAGAGAGAGAGAGAGAGAGAGAGAGAGAGAGAGAGAGAAAATAACATGTATACAATAAAATTGTCAGAACATAACTTCAAAATGTATGAAAAGAGTAGCAGGATATATATTTGTTTGAGTCGGTTTTCATTCCGGTCGTACAACCAACCAGAGTAGCAAATAAAAGCAAAAATGGCTTCTGAATCTCGCTTTTATGGCCCAAATAAAAATGATGGACTGTATCAAGATGTATATGAAAGATTAGAGCATGTTCGCAGCTCGTGGAATCTTACTTCATGGGGTATTGCTTTGTGGAAAAGACCTCGTTGGTATTGCCCTTATTGGAGAAACAAATCCACAGTTGTGTATGAGGAAATATATTTAAAAATAAATCTTTACAGAGAGCTTCCGGGAATCTGTTCGATTCCCCCTTTGAGACTGAAAAAGGGAATCTAATAGATTCCCGAAAGCTCTCTGTACAGATTTATTTTTAAATATGTGTGCCCATAAATAACTGTGGATTTGTTTCTCCATTTCAAGCACTCATGTTACTACAAGTATTTTTTCTAGATAATTGCCCATATTGCCTAATTTCAAGTAAAGGTAAAAATGGCAACCTTTTTCATTCGTTTGCTGAAGGAAAGAGTCATGTTGATGGGATGTTTATATCCTATGGTTACAAAGGCTGTGAATGACAACAAAACAGTGTTGGCACCTTCCAATTCTAATTGCAAATTTTTGGCTCTGAATTCTCACGGATTTTCTTTCTTTACCTGTTTCTGGAATCGTTAAACATGTCTTTATTTAAAATTAAAATACCTGACAAGTCTTCTGCTTTTGCCTGTACTTCGTGATGTCAATTGATCTGACAGATGAATATAGTCTGACGAGGTTAATAAGAGAGTGAATGAAGTCTGAAGAGGTTAATAAGAGAGTGAATGAAGTCTGACGAGGTTAATAAGAGAGTGAATGAAGTCTGACTAGGGTAATAAGAGAATGAATGAAGTCTGACTAGGTTAATAAGAGAATGAATGAAGTCTGACGAGGTTGATAAGAGAACGAATGAAGTCTGACGAGGTTAATAAGAGAATGACTGAAGTCTGACTAGGTTAATAACAGGATGAATAACGTCTGACGTGGTTAATAACAGAACGAATGAAGTCTGACGAGGTTAATAACAGATTGAATAAAGTCTGACGAGGTTAATAACAGAACGAATAAAGTCTGACGAGGTTAATAACAGAACGAATAAAGTCTGACGAGGTTAATAACAGAATGAATAAAGTCTGACGAGGTTAATAACAGAATGAATAAAGTCTGACGAGGTTAATAACAAAATGAATAAAATCTGACGACGTTAATAGCAGAAAGAATGAAGTCTGACGAGGTTAATAACAGAATGAAGTCTGACGAGGTTAGCAACAGAATGAATAAAGTCTAACGACGTTAATAGCAGAAAGAATGAAGTCTGACGAGGTTAAATAACAGAATGAAGTCTGACGAGGTTAATAACAGAATGAAGTCTGACGAGGTTAACAACGGAATGAATAAAGTCTGACCAGGTTAAATCTCTGCAAAACCGTAAGTTATTGTCGTTTCTAAAATATATTAACAACAACTTTCGTCGGCTTGTAGCATAAATATTATCTTTTTGACCCGTTTAAATTCTAATCACGTTTTGGCAGAAATGAAACGCGTCCTCGTCTTCGAAACAGAAATTGACAGAGACAGATCCCAAACAGACAGCAAATGGAGAGCCAAAGTGGATATTTCGTTTCCGCAACTTTGCCCAGACTGAATCCTAGATCTTTCAGGAGGCGCAGTAATTCATCCTCCCCTGCAAATAAGTAAGTAGCTGCTTTCGTGACGACAAATCTGATGACGAATTCGGCCCCGAGAGAGATGCTTTGTGGCCCAAAGCCGCCAGCTATCTCGAATTCCCATTTCACACGAGGCCGGGCAGCACCCATTTGCCCGAATTCTTTGAGCCCCCCGCCCTGCCCCAACACACAAACACACACTCTCTCTCTCTCTCTCTCTCTCTCTCTCTCTCTCTCTCTCTCTCTCTCTCTCTCTCTCTCGATAGGTGCGCCTTAGCACAATTTTCATTACCAGCTGGAATAGGTTTCCGTGAGCTGCTGCTATTTCTTCCTCTTCTTCTCCTTCTCCTTATTTCGTCGGCATTGCCAGCGACGATAGTTTATTGTAATAGCTTCCGCCAATATGCGTATGTGCGGGGGAAGAGAGAGAGAGAGAGAGAGAGAGAGAGAGAGAGAGAGAGAGAGAGAGAGAGAGAGAGCAGACTGCGTCCGTGTTTCTGGTGCAGTTTTGTTTAAGAGGGGTTGCTTGATTGTGTACAGCTGGTTTCGTGTTTTTGAGAGAGAGAGAGAGAGAGAGAGAGAGAGAGAGAGAGAGAGAGAGAGAGAGAGAGAGAGAGAGAGAGAGAGAGAGAGACAGAGAATCACACTTTTGACTTCTAGATTCCTGTCTTTTTTTCTATATTGTCAGAGAGAGAGAGAGAGAGAGAGAGAGAGAGAGAGAGAGAGAGAGAGAGAGAGAGAGAGAGAATATCACACTGTTGAAGACTTCTAGATTCCTGTCTTGTATTCTATAGTTAGTAAGAGAGAGAGAGAGAGAGAGAGAGAGAGAGAGAGAGAGAGAGAGAGAGAGAGAGAGAGAGAGAGAGAGCGTACAAGTGCCCATGGAGAACAATTCCCTTTTTACCTAAAAAGACGAGTTTGTGCAAAAGACCAAGTTTCAAAACCCATTGATCATAACTCCAATCTCTCACGCCATCTTGACGTATGAAAGAAGGGAATGATGAACAACAACAAGAACAACAACAACCACAAAAACCAACAAAACAAAACAACAGCAAAAAAAAAAAAAGCCACTCGACTCTGTAAAGCGAAATCGAACATCAAAGAAGTGGAGCTTCTGTTTCCCATATGGCATTCCGTTTGAATCGAACAGAATGGCAAAGAGAGAGAGAGAGAGAGAGAGAGAGAGAGAGAGAGAGAGAGAGAGAGAGAGAGAGAGAGATACGGCCGTGTTTTTGAATGCCTTTCGCACTATTATTTTTTTTGTTTTTTCAGTATATGTAAATAATTATATGGAACAAAAGTAATAATGGAAAAGCCGCCATTGTGTAAAGTATCAGATATTATTGTTGATTAGCCGCATTGAAATTCGGAGGGGGTCTAAGTAAGAATGCAGACGATGACAGAAGAAGTGAGAAGCAAATGAGTAAAATGGTAATTACAACAAATCAGGAATCAGGTGAACGGAAAGACCAATATGAGTGGATTTGTTAGCTTCATGGGCCTTTCCGTTCAGAGAATCCCTCTCTCTCTCTCTCTCTCTCTCTCTCTCTCTCTCTCTCTCTCTCTCTCTCTCTCTCTCTCTCTATATATATATATATATATATATATATATATATATATATAAATTATATATACTGTATATATATAATGTATGTATATATTTACATTTATATATATATTATGTATGTATATACATATACATACATATATATATATGTGTGTGTGTATATATATATATGTATATATATATATATTATATAAACACATATCAAAGTAGAATCTTTGTCAAATTAACCGTTTGCTTAACTCTGCGATTATTTTTGCAGTTAGTTGTCTAGCCATAAAAATTTATACTGAAAACTTTTCAAGAAGATTTATGACCTGGATTGACAAAAGAAGGTGCAAAGGTCACGCTGCGCTAACTTATTCACTGTTGCTTCATAGAACCTGTCTGTAATTCACAAAACATAGGCGATAGTTTTACAGTTAATTGTCATCTTCTATTTTTATATTGGGTAATGAATACGTCAATCACATCGGCTTCAACGTCACATGTACCTAGAGTGAGTTGCGTGCTTTTTCTTCTTCTCAGCTTAATCCCTAGTCGGGGTCGCTGTTTTGAAATGAGCCTCATTCAGATTTATCTGGCTTGAATGGTTCGTTTGGTACTGGTTTTGGCAGATGTTGAACGGGCGGATATGCCCTTTGTGACTCCTGCCCTCTCTGTTGATCCAGGGCTTGGTATTGGCATTTCAGTTGGGCCCTGGGGTGGGCCTTGACCCTCCTCTCCCCTCCCCTGTCCATTATTGACCGTACCTAATGAATAAACCACATAACCCTGCTCCTTAATGCCCAGAATGTGAATATCCCATTTAATGATTATATAACATATAAAAATAAGTATTATAAAAAATGGCAAAATATTTGGAATGAAGAACCTGAAAGTGATAAACTAAAATAAGTAAAACCTGGTGTTACAAAATGGAATTCATCATGCCAGAACGAGAGACATATGCAAGTTATTCCGACTCGTTTCCAAACAGGGCTTTCTCGTCTAACAGACGGACGTCTAATGAATATTCCACATAACCCTGCCCCTGAATGCTCTGAGTGTAAAGTAATGATAACAATCAAACATTTGTTGTGTGAATTGTAATCAGCAGCGAGTATCAAGTTTTGGGAAATGAATCGATCAGTGGAATTTTATCAGAAACTTCAGCATTGGAAATTAACTCAATGATAAAGTTTTTGAAAAATTGGTATTTAATTGACAAAATATAAATGGAAAAAATATAAATAAAAGCAAATCCTTCGGGCCAGCCCTGTGAGAGCTGGTGATCAGCTCAGTGGTTTGGTAAAATATTTTGATAATAATAATAATAATAATAATAATAATAATAATAATAATAATAATAATAATAATAATAATAATAATAATAATAATAATGTTGTGACTGGGTATGGCTTGCCCAGTTTTGCCTGTCTCGGTTTCTCCAATATTAAAACCGCAGAAAAAGACTTCGTAAGGGGTTAGTGCCGTCAGTGTACATCACACGGTGCACTGTAGGCATTACTAAAGGTTCTGTGCAGCCTCCTTTCGGCCCCTAGCTGCAACCCCTTTTATTCCTTTTACTGTACCTCCATTCATATTATCTTTCTTCAAGGTGCAACTGCGAGGTTTTCCTCCTGTTACACCTTTCAGACCTCCTTACTGTCATTTTCCATTCCAGCGCTGAATGACCTCATAGGTCCCAGTGGTTGACTTTTGGCCTAAAATCTATATTCCAGTATAGTTTGATCAAAATCTTCGTCGAAACACCTGTGATTCAAGAGCATTTTGTAACTGAAACTTAAGTAAAGAAAGAAATACGAAAGAAAGTATTTAAAATCCTGGAACTGAGCGATCACTAATGTCATCGCGAAGCACTGAGGGCCAGTGATGCCGAAATGACAGCTCGCCCTTATCCTCGTCAGGAGGAGGAGGAAGAAGAAGAAGAAGTGGGTCATTTCGAAGCCCCAGCCTCAGGGTGAATGAATAGGTCATTAGCGGCCAGAGAGAGAGAGAGAGAGAGAGAGAGAGAGAGAGAGAGAGAGAGAGAGAAAGATCGTCTTCAAATATAAAGGAGGACGGTTTTTGTCGAGCCCACTTGTCTCTGTGGGATTGTGTGACGTATCATCCTAGTCAGGACACCTAAGGATCATGAGAGACTCTAGAGGACTCGGTTTAGTTTTGTATGTATGTGTGAGAATATTTTAACCTGACTGTAACTGCGTCAGGTCAGTGCTTGTATGGGTGATCCCAAATGTATGGTCATCATACAACCCTTGGCTACAACCGCTTTCATTCCTTTTCCTCTACCTCCGTTCATATTCCCTTTCTTCCATCTTACTTTCCGCAACCCTCTCCTAACAGTTGTTTTATAGTGCAGCTGCGAGGCTCTCCTCCTGTTACACCTGTCAGACCTTTTTTACTGTCAATTTCCGTTTCAGCGCTGAATGACCTCATAGGTCCCAGCGGTTGACCTTTGGCCTAAATTCTATATTCTGTTCTGTTCTGCTCTTCTTCAGGTCACTCACTCACTCACTCACCTATTCATTCATTCACTCACTCACTCACTCACCCACTCACCCATTCACGCAATCATTCACTCACTCATTCACTCACCCACCCACCCACTCACTCACTCAACTCACTCACTCACCCACTCATTCACTCACCCACTCACTCACTCATTCACACACTCATTCACTCACCCATCCACTCACCCACTCACTCATTCACTCACTCATTCACTCACCCACTCACTCACTCACTCTCCAGCTAAGTAGCAGTAAATGTCCACGAAAACGGTGGAAAAGGAAAATATATATTCCAGAAGCTTTATGGGTCAAGTTCGTGAAATGTCCTCTTTGGAACTTCAACCATCTTTTAGTTTATACTCTTCCTTTCATTTCACAGTCGTGCAAATCATCAGACCTCGTCTTTAGAGCAATTGCGAATAATTTCTCAAGTTGATAACGAAAGCCATGAAACTCTCGCTTGTGGAGGGACAGTATTTCCCTTCTGATCGAAAAACTACTGGAAGTGACGCCATCGTTTCTTGTTCAGATCCCGGTGACGATAAAACAAGCGCCGTTGTCTTTGCTGGTATTGAGGGCGAAATGATTGTATTGCCAGCACGTGTTTCTTGCTTCTGAAATGTCGGAGTTGAGGGATTTTGTCAACTTTTGATATTGTTTCTTCCTTCTGGGTCTTTTTTTACGGATCTTTGTATTTTTCGTTCCTTTGTGGACATTTTTGAACTGAGAGTGTTTATGTACGCCCCACGTTCATTCCCTGTCGAATATATATATGTATCTCTCTCTCTCTCTCTCTCTCTCTCTCTCTCTCTCTCTCTCTCTCTCTCTATATATATATATATATATATATATATATATATATATATATATATATATATATATATATATATATATATATATATATATATATATATATATATATATATATATATATACACACACAGAATAGTGCTAGTGCTAAAATATGTTTTTTTTTGTCTTCACTATGTGGTCTATGGAATCGTTTCATTAAATGAGCCACTGAACTCTTAAAAGTTTTTTTTGTAACGTTGATTTTTATCATGTAGCTGATATGAAATCTGTAGTTGAGTCAGTATTGATAAGTGTGCAGACGTAAGTTGTTGATGCTTCATTATGATACATTATTAAAAATAATTTTTTCTCTTTCATTTTCAGGTATGTATCTTGGATCCAGTATGTTGCCTCTGTTATATGACTGTAAGAAATTTAGGTAAGTTTATTGTTTGTATTTTCATTAACGCTTCATTAATACATACTTGGTTTCATACATACATACATACATATACATACATACATACATACATACTCGTTCAGCCTTTTAATTGTACGGTCCACTAGTTTTCGTTTTTTTATTAAGAAAGAGCTATGGTCAAAGGGTCGAAATTCCTGACTCACCATTTGTTGCAAGTGTTTGCTGACCAATTGCAGTGACAAAGAGAGGGAGAGACATCACTAAACAAAGGGAGCGGATCCGTAAAGAAATAAAATTAGAAGTGAAGTAGATTTCCTTTGAGTTGGGAATTATTATCAGGGTGCTTTGGGCGTCTTTATTTAAATCCAGAACTTCTGAAGTTCCTGAGAATGTCTTGCAAATTGGAACTTGGGAAGTTCAAGCGAAGATGCATTGCATTACTACCCTAATACAATTCTGCTTGTATTTTAATAATTTACATAATTTTTTTCTGGTTTTTAATTTGTTAGTTTATTTTTACTTTTTAATAAGAGATCTCTTTTATATGCATTTCCCATTACCTTCTTTGTAATGAACACCATATTCTTTGGAAGTTTGAACTTCAAGTCAATGGACCCCTGTGGTGGGCTTGTTCCATATGATTAGGGTTCATCTTCTGAATAATAATAATAATAATACAGAACAGAGTAACCGAAGCGCCAAGGGGGTACAGAAAACATTCAGACTAACCAGAAGAAAGCTGGTTGACACCTCCACATAATATAAACCAGTTGCACATAGTATTATTTTGCCTTTCATTCCTCTTACTGTACCTCCATTCATATTCTTTCTTCCATCTTAATTTCCACCCTCTTCTAACAGTGTTTAATATTTACTGGTGCAATTGCAAGGTTTTCCTCTGTTACACCTTTCAAACCTCTTACTCTCAATTTTCCTTTTAGCGCTGAATGATCTAATTGGTCCCAGCGTTTGGCCTTCGGCCTAAATTGTACATTCTGTCTGTCTATAAATCAGATCATTTATCATATGGGCTTCTGAATGCTGCCGAATGGACTGTAAAAGATTAAGTTCTCATAAGTAAACGCATTAAAGGGAGGAAAGTATTTACCCCTTGATGTCCTTCATTGTAGTAAATTTTCTGTTTCATTCATAAAATATGTTCAGACCAGCATTGAAACTCTCAGTAGTATTAATGAGAGCGGGGTGAGTAAGGTTAAAAACGAATAATTTGAGTGATACGTGAGAGTAGGTGCAAGACTGAAACAAGTAAAAATGCGCCGAAGTTTCTTCTGAACAGCCGCTACAGCGTATAATCAAGGCCACCGAAAATAGATCTATCTTTCGGTGGTTTCGGTATAGTGCTGTATGAGCCACGGCCCATGAAAGTTTCAGCCACGGCCCGGTGGTGGCCTGTCCTATATCGTTGCCAGAAGCACGATTATGGCTAACTTTAAACTTAAATAAAGTAAAAACTACTGAGGCTAGAGGGCTGCAATTTGGTCTGTTTGATGGCTGGAGGGTAGATGATCAACATACCAATTTGCAGCCCTCTAGCCTCAGTAGTTTTTAAGATCTGAGGGCGGACAGAGAAAGTGCGGGCAGAAAAAAGTGCGGACAGAATAAAGTGCGGACAGGAAAATGTGCGGACAGAAAAAGTGCGGACGGACAGACAAAGCCGGCACAATAGTCTTCTTTTACAGAAAACTAAAATAGATATGAGGAACACAGAATTTCTTGAGACACCAAAATGAGCAGATTTTTGTACAATTCGGTAATAAAAAAGGAAGGTTCAGATAGAAAGTTAAAACTCACATGACTGAGAAATAGCAAAACTTCGACAAATAACTGAATCTACCTGTATTCGTGGACCTTGATGAACGCGTAATTATGAGGAAAGTAGGACAAGACAGTCAAAAGTTTCTGGGGCCGAGTCGATGCTGTTAGTGGGGTAGAACTGAAGTGGAAAGATGAGAAAAGAAAAAAAAGAAGCCGAACAAAGCGTCATTAGATAAAGCTTCCTATTCGTTCTGAATTAGACTCTGTCTAGGTTTAGTCACTATCTGGATGACTCGATAGTTCGAAGGATGAAAGTTGGGTAGAAATTAAATTCCTAAAGTTCAAATTGCATAAGAAATCCTACTCTGGATAGGATCTCTCGGCTCCATTCTTTTTCGTTGTTTTTTATCCTTCTACGAAGAGTTGAACTTAAAATAAAAACTCTCGATTAGGCCTACGAGTTTCTTTCAGAATCTTTCGGAATACGTAATGTACTTTCGAAAGAATTTCAGAATAGTTGTATGGTTTTTTCTCAGAATCTTTCGGAATACACTATAGAACTTTTAAAAAACTCTAGAATAGTTTCATGACCTTTTCTCATAAAACTTTCAAAGGAATTCTAGAATAGCTCTATGATTTTTTTTCCAGAATCTTTCGAAATACACGATGGAACTTTAAAAAAATCTAGAGTAGTTTCATGACCTTTTCTCAGAATCTTTCGGAATACATAGTCAAACTGTAACAAAAAAAAATTCTAGAATAATCGTATGATTTTTTTTTCTCAGAATCTTTCGGAATACACAATAAAACAGTAAAAAAAATTCTAGAATTGTTCTATGATTTTTTTCTCAGAATGTTTCGGAATACATAATAGAACTTTAAAAAAATCTGGAATAGTTCTGTTTTTTTACTCTTAGAATATTTCGGAAGACACAATCAAACAGTAAAAAAAAAAAAAAAATAGAATAGTTCTGTGATTTTTTCTCAGAATCAAATACTGAACTAAAAAATAAAAATTTTATGTTTTCTTAGAATAATTGTAAAAAACTCTAGAATAATTGTTTTTTTCTCAGAATATTTCGGCATACACAATCAAACTTTCCAAAAAAAAAAAAAAAAAAATCTAGAATAGGCCTACGATTTTTCCTCAGAATCTTTCGGACTGTGAGACCTTGTGGGGGAGGCGGGTGGGGGGGGCGAAGGGGTGTGTAGAAGATCGAAGGAAACAGATTTCATCTGGGCGGAAACTTGTGCTGAAGCTGACTTTCACGGAGGGATACCTTTATTGGAATTACTTCCGGTCGGCTGGGGAGGCCATTATTGGGCTTCTATCCAGGCGATGACACATCTGCTGAAGTTACCAGTTGCGGCCGTTTTTTTCACCTTTTCTACTTTTTACCTCTTTTCTTTTCATTTTTCCTGCTTTTACCTCTTTTCTTTTTATACTTTATCTCTTTCTTTTAATTTTTTTACTTTTATCTCTTTCTTTTCTTTCTTTTCATTTTTTCTTTTATCCGAGCGATATTCTGCCAAAAAAGTTCAGCTTTAGCCAAGGCTGTTGTGGTCTTGTTGAAGGGTGTACATAAATTCATATTTATTTTTATTTTGTTTATCCATTTATTTATTCAAGTTTATAAAAAACAGAAGACAATGCTAGTAACTGATTATTTATATATATAATTATATATATATATATATATATATATATATATATATATATATATATATATATATATATATATATATATATATATATATATATAATATTATATATATGCAAAATTGTGTGACGATATACGAGCATTGCGATTAACAGGAATATGCCTTAATGATACATTTTTGACTGTATAGAATTGTAATTGATATTTGGAATTTACTTTTGGCCAAACGAACCACTTCTCTAGAAAATAATACTTAAGGGCTTCCATTTCCTGTTGACTTTTGAAGTTTTCTATGAAGAGGTCAAGGTCAAAGGAGGGTTCTGCAAGTGACCTAAATTTTCCATAATATTTTTTCTCTCAAAATAAACTACGAAGTTCATAGAAGGTATATGTCAGAAATGAAATAATATATAATGACTGCATACCGTAGGTATCAGGGACAGAAATGAAACAATATATAATATATAATGACTGCGTGCTGTAGGTATCAAGGACTTACTATGCATGAATACTGGTCTCATGTACGTTCTGTTTGATCAAAGTCATTAATTAAGCACAGCGTCGTTATTGCGTATGGCAAAAATTTCCGCCAGCCATTCAGCGTGTCATTTCCGTCCTATTCTGTCGCATCAGTACAAAGACTACAATGCAAACGAGGTTAAAAAAAGGCATAACGAGATACATTACTCTAAATCCCCCCTCCCCACCCAACTAATTGTAAACAAGATTGAAGCGAAGCAGTCCAGATAATAAACCTAATTATGATAACCTCACTCGTAATGGAGGACCTTCGCCGATCAAAGGGATTTCGGAGGGATTATCCCCCGATCTGAAGCGTCTATTAATAATGATAATTGTGTTGACAAACAGGGCTTGTGTTACAAGGTCACGCCGGCAAAAACAAGAAGCCCCGTGGGGTTTGATCTCTGGAGCCAAAGCGTAGTCTGGATTGCGACAGCTTTTCGTTTTCACGTCCAACGGATCTAGCTCCAATCTGCACGGAATAGCTGTGATTGGAGAAGCAGATTCACAGCTATGTATGGGTGCGTATATTTGAAAATAAATCTAGACAGAGAGGTTTCGGGAACCAGTTCCACTCCCCTTTTCAGTCGAACAACGCCCAAACAACCAGTCATACCTGGACTTGCCTGTGTTGTAAATGTTCAGTGTGAAAATAGCACGTATTTCCATCCAAACTGTTAAGTAATCCGAGATTTCATCTCGTCTTATGAAATACTGTTTTGACAGACATGAAGAACCTCGTAAGCTTAGACCAATATAATAATAATAATGATAATAATAATAATAATAATAATAATAATAATAATAATAATAATAATAATAATATAATAATAATAATAATAATAATAATTAATAATAATATTATTATTATTGATCTAAGCTTATTATTAATATAATAATAATAATAATAATTATAATAATAATGGACCAATATAATAATAATAATAATAATAATAATAATAATAATAATAATAATAATAATAATAATAATAATAATAATAATAATAATAATAAATTATTATTATTATTATTATTATTATTGGTCTAAGCTTCTGAGGTTCTTCATGTCTAAACAGTACTTCATAAAATGAGATGAAATCTCAGATTACTTGATAGTTTGGATGGGAAATGCGTGCTATTTTTACACTGAATATTTACAACACAGGCGAGCCCAGGCATGATTGGTTGTTTTGGAGTTGTTGCCATAGTAACCACTGTTTCATATATAGTAGAAATGTCTCCGTGGATGACGTAGGGAGGCCACTTCTTAAGGTTATTAAATGCTACTGTCTCCCTGAGTGATCAGTTACGGCAGTATTTATTTATTTGTTAATTTGTTAATTTATTTGTTCTTTGTAATAAATGATTTTTCTTTCTCTCTCTGTATTTCCAATTACCTTCTGTTGTTTCTTTCAAACGAACGCCATATTTTTTGGAAGCTTGAATTTCATGTCAGTGGCCCCTGTGGTGGGCTTGTTCCATATGAGTAGGGTTCATCTTCTGAATAATAATAATAATAATAATAATAATAATAATAATAATAATAATAATAATAATAATAATAATGTGTGTAATAAAACCCACAGTTGTATAGTAATATATTTACTATATATCTGTGGAATTTTATTACAAAGATTGTTTTTCACGAGATTGTGAATTTCTTAATAATAATAATAATAATAATAATAATAATAATAATAATAATAATAATAATAATAATAATAATAATAATAATGTCCAGTGGTCTGTCGGTTTATGCCTCATTCAGAATTAAAATCGAAAAAACATACTTTCTCATTCATGTACGAATGCTGAAAAACCTTAAATTAAAAGCACGTGTAGTTCATTCTTTTCTTGTGTGTTAATTTTGTTTCATTTGTAGCCTTTTTTATAATTCTTATGCTTTGCAAAGATTTTTTTTTTGGGGGTAGAACTGGTAGATTGACTTTCCAAAATCCGACAGCAGCGCCGTATGAGGTTTGAAAAGATTAATTCCATTATTGCACACTGTCACTCAAAAACCATACACATACGGTATTATACATATATAATATACATAGTATATACGTACGTATATATATATATATATATATATATATATATATATATATATATATATATATATATATATATATATATATATATATATATGACATAATGTTTGTTGCAGAAAATATATAAAGTTTCTCAAGTGTTTATAGATTGCTGTTTATTTTAGGCATGACATATATATATATATATATATATCTATCTATCTATATATATATATATATATATATATATATATATATATCTATATCTATATCTATATATATATGCATATGTATATATGCTGTGCTTTATTAAGAATATTCAGTGAGAATACTTGGTCTTTGAACACTGAGCTGCTGTTAAATTTTGTTACCATGGCAACGGTTGTTTAACCTAACTGTGGAAGTTTCCAAGGTTACCGAAGTAACACTGTCTAATTATTACATGAAGTAATTAAGGCATAAGGCACTTTGACATTTTATGAAGGCTTGTCATGTAATTGTTAGTATTTTAATTTAAGAAAATATCAAAATAATTTTAATACTTTCATTGTAATATTTTCGTATGAGCTTTAGTTTTCTGTAAAAGAAAACTATTGCGCCGGCTTTGTCTGTCAGTCCGCATTTTATTCTGTCCGCATTTTTTTCTGTCCTAACTTTTCTGTCCGCCCTCAGATCTTGAAAAATACTGAGGCTAGAGGGCTGCAAATTGGTATGGTGATCGTCCACCCTCCAATCATCAAACATACCAAATTGCAGCCCCCTCTAGCCTCAGTAGTTTTTATTTTATTTAAAGTTAAAGTTAGCTATAGTCGTACTTCTGGCAATGATGTAGGATAGGCCACCACCGGGCGGTGGTTGAAGTTTCATGGGCTGCGGCTCATACAGCATTACACCGAGACCAGCGAAAGACAGATGTATTTTCGATGGCCTTGATTATACGCTGTAGCGGCTGTACAGAAAACTCGATTTTGCCAAAGAAACTTCGGCGCCTTTTTTACTTGTTTATTTTGCAAACTCTCGAGAAAGGAACGAGAAAACTGGGCCTATCTGTCTGATAGAGAAGAGAGTGAAAGTATTTCTTTGCATATTAAGGAAGATGAGGTATTTAAAGTCTAAACAATTCAAATCATTGATTTGTGGGATTTGAAAGAATACGGAGTTGTAAATAAGGATAAGCTTTATAATGTGGTGACGACTAGTGGCCATTCTTGAAGAATAAGTATAGCAGGCTCTTTGAATAGCCAGTCGAAAATATTGGGTAATGGCGTCAGGTAGCCGATAAATGACGTTTCAGGTTTCACATGTGAATGCAGCTTCGTGTGAAGTCACCTTTATGTATGTATGTACGCCCTGTAGTGGGATAGTGTCGTCAGTGAGCCTCATGCGGTGCCCTGTAGGCATTACTTAAGGTTCTTTGCAGCGTGCCTTCGGCCCCTAGCTGCAACCCCTTTCGTTCCTTTTACTGTACCTCCTTTCGTATTCTCTTTCTTCCAACTTACTCTCCACACTCTCCTTACAGTTGATTCAAAGCGCAACTGCGAGGTTTTCCTCCTGTTACACCTTTCATACCTTTTTACTGTCAATTTCCGTTTCAGCGCTGAATGACCTCATAGGTCCCAGTGCTTGGCCTTTGGCCTAAATTCTTTATTCAATTCTATATTCAACCACCATGCAAGATTCAGCAGTCAAACAGAAATTCCGTGAAAACCCCGAGATTTGGGTGGAGTTTTCGAGGGACTACACTTTACTTATAAAAAAAAAAACTGAATATTGTATTTAATAAGTCAGTAAATATAAACCGTTTTCGATTTCCATCTGCCTTTGTAGCATCTGGTGATAGAGTGATATTTCGGCAGTTTTCAGTAGGAAGCGTCCTGCGACAGAAGCGGTGAGTTTAGTCTGCGTAAAGATTCAGAGGGAGGGAATTGAGGTAGTAAATTTGATATGATACACCATACTTGTCAGTGTAGAGGGGCGGACCGTGGCTGAAATTACTTTGCACTTGGTTCAGCCTGACAAATACGGGCGTGGTTTCGATTCGACACCAAAGAATTCATAAAGGGGCGGAGGGAACTTTGCAAAGGGAACGAGTCTGCATTTAGCATCGTCAGATTTTATAAACAGAAAGATATTGGGTGGCTTTTCGCCTTTTGAGCAGCCACCATCCATTTGGTGGATCTCATATTCAGCTGGGTAAAGTAAATTCTCATAAAAATTGCAGTGGCAACTCTCTTTTCACTCTACCGGTTATGAGGGATTATGGGGGATCGAAATAAAACCTACGCTGAACAATAAGTGGTTTATGAAAGATGAATAAGTGGATTAATCATTTTACATTAATAAAAACGTTATTTTTGTTCCTGCATTCTTTTCCTTCATCTGTTCAGTTTTCAGTAGGGTATTTTTTTTTTTAAATTTCCACCGTAGGGGAATAGTGCCGTTAGTGCACCTCATGCGGTGCACTGTAGGCATTACTTAAGGGTCTTTGCAGCGTCCCTTCTGCCCCGAGCTGCAATCTCTTTCATTCCTTTTACTGTACCTCCGTTCATGTTATCTGACTTTCCACTCCCTCTAACAATTGTTTAATAGCGCAGCTGTGAGGTTTTCCTCCTGCTACACTTTTCAAGCCTTCTTACTGTCAATTTTCGTTTCAGCGCTGAATGACCTCATAGGTCCCAGTGCTTGGGCCTAAATTCTATGTTCTGTTCTATTCTGTTCTATTCTTTGAGTTCCAAATTAGTTTCTTTCTTCCTCGTTTCATAATTATCATTCTCGGATAATCAAGGTAGTATGTTTGTCTTTGAATTTCTTCAAACGTT
>NC_089742.1:48326242-48341242 GCF_040412425.1 Macrobrachium rosenbergii | reverse complement strand
TCTAGTCTCAGTAGTTTTTACTTTATTTAAGGTTAAAGTTAGCCATAATCGTGCGTCTGGTAACGATATAGGCCAGGCCACCACCGGCCGTGGTTAAAGTTTCATGGGCCGCGGCTCATACAGCATTATTCCGAGTCCACCGAGTCCAGCATATTCAGGTCTATATAAACATTACCACTTCATTGCTGAGACGCGTCTGTAATTTTACACAAAACGAGTAAAAAATGCGCCGAAGTTTTTTCGGATCATCGAGTTCTCTGTACATCGTATAATCAAGGCCACCGAAAATAGATCTATATTTCGGTGGTCTCGGTATAATGCTGTGTGAGCCGTGGCCCATGAAACTTTAACTACGAGCTCTGGTGGCCTGGCCTATATCGTTGCCAGATTCACGATTATGGCTAACTTTAATCTTAAATAAAATTAAAACTATTGAGGCTAGAGGGCTGCAATTTGATATGTTTGATGATTGGAGGGTGGATGATCAACATACCAGTTTGCAGCCCTCTAGCCTCAGTAATTTTTAAGATCTGAGGGCGGACAGAAAAAAGTGAGGACGGACAGACAAAGCCGTCACAATAGTTTTTCTTTACAGAAAGCTGTAAACTGTTTGGAAACTGAGTAGCTGGATTCTTCTTCTTCTTTTTATTCCTACTCTTAGTATTATTATTAAAGATAATGTGCAGATATTTATATGAAATCATTTGAAAAGGCCAGTTGCATGAGTAATGCGAATGTGAGGAATGGGAAATTCGGACAATAAAGTGATGTACTCGTGAATAAACAACAGAAATACGATGGCTATACAAAATAAAAGAGATGTTAAAAAACCAATAAAATGATGAGAAAAAAAATCGCATTTCACGTGCAAGGAACAATAATATTCTAATCATGATTAAGACCGCGAAAATCCCAGTGGGTGTACATTCCCTGATTAAAAATACTCTTTATTTATGCTTCAGGTTCGTATTTTCCTGTAACGAGAATCTAAACAATATGCGGAATACCATCCATCACTGAATTGACATTCTTGAATCGATTCATTGAGTTGGTGTTCTTGAACTGATTCATTGAACTGATATTCATTGAACTGATATTCTGGAATTGAATTAACTGAATTGATGTTCTTGAATTGATATTCTTGAATCAATTCATTGAATTGATGTTCTTGAATCGATTCATTGAATTGACGTTCTTGAATCGATTCATCAAATTGATATTCTTGAATTGATTCATTGAATTGATGTTCTGGAATTGAGTAATTGAATTGATATTCTTGAATCGATTCGCTGAATTGATGTTCTTGAATCGATTCATTGAATTGATATTCTTGAATCGATTTATTGAATTGATGTTCTTGAACCGATTCATTGAATTGATATTCCTGGGTCAGTTCATTGAATTGATAATCTTGAGTTGATTCATTGAACTGATATTCTTGAATTGATGCGCTGAATTGGCATTCTTGAATCGATTAATTGAATGGATATTCTTGAATCGATTCATTGAATTGATGTTCTTGAATCGATTAATTGAATTGATGTTCTTGAGTCGTTCATTGAATTGATAATTCTTGAATCAATTCACTGAACTGATATTCTTGAATTGAGTCACTGAATTGATATCTGTGTCTGAGATCCTGAAAAGAGGAGCTAAAACAATGTCCAGAAGCAAAACGCCGTGCCATTTGCTTTATTGGTTATCGGAAAGGATGTAATATGTCTCTCTCTCTACGTATCGCTTTTCCCAAAACAAAAATTACAGGTTGAGAAATCTTACACAATTTATCTTTGCGGCTGGTTATTATTGTAATGGTAGCCACAGAAAAATGGTCTGAATACACTCTATGTAATAACTCCTCTCCGGTAAATTAGTTCATCAGCATATTAATTATTTGATATCATCACTTCCTCGTGATCTTAAATGGAAAAATAAGGTCCGCAGTAATATATTTATACAGAGTATATTGCTATATACAGGAAGCTTTCGCCAACTTGATCAGGTGGCCTCTTCATTCAGAAGAGACCAACTGATCAAGTTGGCGAAAGCTTCCTGTATATAGCAATATACATACATAATATTGCGAACTTTATTTTTCCTTATTAGTTATTGTCTGATGTTAGTAGGGAGGTCTATGGAATAATAGAAGAAACAAAAGCTTTAATGGAAATAAACTGCGAGATCAGCTGTACTGATTAAAAAAAAAAAAAGAGTTGCTCAAAATACGAAGAGAATAAAAATATTACAGAACCAAGTCGCAATTATCAGTTTATTGCCTCCTGCTCTAAATTCTGCTTTTTAGTCTCAAGTTCCTTTTCAGCGCCGAATGACCTCATAGGTACCATCGGTTGGCCTGTGGTCTAAATTATATATTCCTATTCCATTTCCAATAAATATGGATTTAAATGGCAGCTTACTATTAACCCTTCCATGACTGGAATACAAACTGGAATAAAGAATTGAGGCCAAACACCAAGCGCTGGGACCCACGAGGTCATTCAGCGCTGACGATAATGTTGAAGCAATTGGTAAAAGAGGGTGGAAAGGATGATAGAAGAAATAGAATATAAACGGAGGTACAGTAAAAGGAATGAAAGGGGTTGCAGCTAGTTGCCATGACTATCAGTCAAACCTAGCCGTCTAAGAATTATGACAATGCCACCCCCTCAGTTTGCTAATGAAACAAGACCCTTAAATTACTTGAGCTGAAACTAAGTAAACAAAGATCCGCCTACAGGAGTTCGAGGGCTCGGAGTTGAATATTCCTATTCCTGAAGGTCAGCTCTGTCGAAAGGTCACTCTATATTTAAGTCTGACCTGGTTGACCTTTGTCGTGGTGATCATTATGGCCGTACAGTCGTATACAGGAGTTGAATTTTGTTCGGTGTTTATCCGGATGTTTATGTAATATTGTATGGGATGTGCAGGATTTTATATATATATATATATATATATATATATATATATATATATATATATATATATATATATATATATTTTGTATATATATATTTTTTGTATATTATATATATATATATATACATATTTGTATATATATATATATATTTATTTTATATACATTTGTATATATATGTATATATTTATATTTATATACATTCACACATATATATATATATATACATACAGACAGACATACATAATACACACACCCATATTATAAATATATACATATATGTATATATATATGCATACACATACATACATATACACAAAATAAATAAGCACACCCACACACACACATACACACACACACACATATATATATATATATATATATATATATATATATATATTTATATATATGTATATATATATATATATTATATTCATACATTTACTCATACATTCATAAATACTCCCACACACACACACACATATGTATGTTTAAAATGTCATTATAAATGCTGTTTATTTTCTTCATCGTCTCTTAATTTTATAAACTGCACAAATTCCGAGAAAACGCACTAATTCTGTTCGTAAATCATTAAAGTGTTATTGAGCATTTGTTCTTTATTGGACTGCAGCCTCTGATCTCCAATTGAAAATAATACAGACCTTTTTATTAAATGAACCGAAATCAGAATTCCATGAGATTCAGTTCAGAGGTTTTATCCATTTCATGTTTCTATTACTTTTCGACCTCCGAAAATCGTTATTTATTTATGTGACTTTCCTGTCTTGATTAATCGTTAAATTCATTCTCGTCACTATTATTATTATTATTATTATTATTATTATTATTATTATTATTATTATTATTATTATTATTATTAAAAAATACTCCTACTAGCATGTTATTAAAGTGGAGAAGCAAATCCACAGTTATGTATATGTACATATATTTCAAGGTAAATCTGTACAGATAGCTTTCGGGAACTCGTACTGTTTCCCTTTTTCAATATGATTGAAAAGGGGATCCGAACAAGTTCCCGGAAGCTATCTGTAAGTGTAGGCTCAGGGATATGCTGAAGCCTAAGATCAAGTGATTTTTCTGAACTTACACTAAGGATCTAGTAACATCTCTGACAAATTACTTAATCTTAAGTTTGAACTTAGAGATATTATTTGATTCTGTGTAAATTCAGGCATATTTGATTCTAAGTGTAGATATTTGATTCTAAGTGTAAGTTCAGTTATGTTATTTGATTCTAAGTGTAAGTCCCGCAATATTAGCTGATCCTAAGTGTAAGCTCAGAAATATTACATGATCCCAAGTGTAAGCTCAGAGACATGAACGAATCCCAAGTGTAAGTTTAGAAATATTACATGATCCCAAGTGTAAGTTCAGTGATATTAGCTGATCTTAAATGTAACTTCAGAAATATTACATTATCTCAAGTGAATGTTCAGAAACACCATCAGAGAGACAAATGGAAATAAAAAATGATTCATTCCTCTTAAACATTAGTTCATTCACATTTGATAAGAGATCACTGTGACTGAGAGGAGAGAGAACCAAATCATAACTGTCAAGATAAAGTCTAGCAAGGCAGAAAGAACCTCTCTCTCTCTCTCTCTCTCTCTCTCTCTCTCTCTCTCTCTCTCATTTCAGGCAGGGAACCAACGTCGGTACCTATCCATCAGTAGGCGCGGCGGTGGTGGTTCCCTGACAGAATCTGGTCGCCGAGTGAATAGTCGGATTCTGATTGAAAGTTCGATTTCATTGAGCTCTTTGAACTGGGCTGAGGTTAGGGGTTAGGCGAGGGGGAGGAGGGGGGTGGAAGTGGGCCCCTGACTGTGAGGTTGGGAAATCACTCTTTCTTTTGCCTAAAGCAATACGTGGCGTACACGGCACCAATAGTGTCAGATACGAGTTCGCTCTTTATGAAAGAGTGATAAATGGTGCCGATCGCTGTGACCCGTTTCAATAGTGCAGTAGGGCGCTTTGAACGTAAATCGAGGTCGGGATTAGGGGAATGGAGGCTCCTCCTCCTCCTCCTCCTCCTCCGGGCGACGTGGGCCGTTATGCATAACGACCCCTTGATGGTGGTTTACGGCATGAATGGGTCTGTGTTTTCATAAAGTTTTTGTGCCCGTTAAACCTAGTTATTAGCTCGGTTTTGTTAGGGCGGTTATTTTCGTCGCGTTCCGGTTTCCAAAACACGATCGTCTCTCTTCCCCTAAATTGACGGCTGGCTGAGGGGAATTGATGTTACTCATTGCGTGGCCGTTGTGCATAACGACCTGCTGATTACAGTTTATGGGATGGATGCATTTCTTTCTGCCCCTTCTTTCGTATTTCGAGCTTCTAATCTTTGTTGTTTTATGTCGTTAAGGCAGCATGTATTTGGCCATTTTCCTCGCGGGTTAAACGTTGTTCAGTGAATCAGGATCATGCGTGGAAGAGCATAATTTCTTTTGTGATCGATTGTTTTGTGTAGTTTTAGAGAGCATTTATGAAAGAGGAGCTTGAGTTGTTCGATACAAGTGTTACTACACAGATGTCTGCCTGCTCGTGAAATAGGTGAGATGTTGACAACTGTCAGGAAAATTTCCGTATTTCTCGTAGCGAAAGCGATGTTTTGTTGGTAGTAATTCTCAATAATAATAATAAAAAAAGATTTTCTGGAGGCCTAATAAGGCCTGACATTAGCTTAAATTTTGATGGCTTTGGGTGTGTTACCTCGTGAAACAGTGACTTTTAAAAAAAATATATAATCTTATAAGTACCTTTAGGTATATCCATACGTGCACATTTTGATGCACATGTTTTTACATCTAAAATAATAGTTCTTATTAGCCTTCTTATTACCTCGCCCCCTCTAAGAGTTAGTCCCTCCCTCCACGCCCCCTCTTGCATCTATGAGTAAAATTCCCTCCCAGATTTAAAGAAAAAAAAAAGATAGAAAGAGAAGGTGTGCTTTTATTCTTTTGGGAATGAATTAGTGAGATACTTGACACTGCTTCTTAGCGACTCTTGTTAAGAGAATAACGAATATAATTAGAGAATTTTTAATTTCTCCCTGGGGCTTGCGCCCCCCCCCTTGGGAATTGCTGACGCCCCCCAGTTTGAGAACCACCGATCTAAAACGATAATATTTTAAAGAAGGCGTGCTCAAGAAGTGTCAAGTTCAATTTCTAACACGGGCACGGGTGCCGAGAATTAAGGGGGCGGGGGAGGGCGGGCTGTTTGACAGTAAATCTGTGAGTGGCCCTTTAAATCTTTCACCCAGCCTCTAGTGGCATTCGTGTGTTTGAACGATTGACAAAACTGTTTCCAACAAAGATGGATGATGCAAACCCTTTATGAAGTAGATTAATGTGCTTGGCTTTGACATTTGAATTCTCCCATAATTTACTGTGACATTTGAAGTGAAGGATTTTTTCGGTCCGACTTATGCATTCTTAGGAAGGAGATCCATTATTCATATTCATATTCTGTTGGTTTGAATGTCGTATTTTATAGCTTCCTATAAGCTTAGATTTCGAATTTTGTAACTCGTTCACAAAGAAATGAAAAATCTGAAGGTCGGGTTCACTCCGGTATTTCTAATTTATATATATACATATATATATACACACACACATATATATATATATACATATATGTGTGTATATCACTTCACATTGCATTGATGCAAGCAAAAGAAAAAAAGAAAGATAGGCACGGTCACCTCTTAAACTTTAAAAATACATCATATGAAAACATTAAAACATTGTTGTATACAGACTTGAATCAGAAATCACATTTTTGATTGATGAGAAAGACAGAATTCTCTTGAATAACTTCGGTAAGAAGGACATGACCGTCTTTCAGTAATGGTGCGCCCTCTAAGTCAACAAGACCCAGATTATTCATTAAGGAAATGCCTTCCGGGCAAGGAAGCAATCATATCGATATTGCTTTGCCTGATCAACCACAAGATATTTATGCATCTTGGAAATGAACCGAGAAGCAAGACTAACTCTTGCGGAAGGAGAGCTGCTTTGAGTCTCTTTGAACATTTCTGAAAAGAAACCAGATTTGCTTGTGCAAGCAAAAAAAGGGAACCAGGATTTTCTAGTGAATATTTCTGCAGTGCAAAAAGGAAAACCAGGTTTGTTTGAATATTTTGCAGAAAACGGAAAAACCAGGATTTGCTTGTTTGAATATTTCGCAGTAAAGGAAACTTAGGATTTTCTATTTGGAATATTTCTGCAGTAAATTTAAAAATTTCTGCAAAAAGGAAACCAGACGGTTGTTTGAATATTTTGCAGTAAAACGGAAAAGGATTTTCTTTGTTATTTCAAAAAAGGAAACCAGGATTTTCTTGTTTGAATATTTCTGCAAAAAAGGAAACCAGGATTTTCTTGTTTGAATATTTCTGCAGTAAAAAGGAAACCAGGATTTTCTTGTTTTGAATCTGCAGTAAAAGGAAACAGGATTTTCTCTTGATTTTCTGATGGAAACTAGGATTTTCTTGTTCTGAATATTTCTGCAGTAAAAGGAAACCAGGATTTTCTGTTTGAATATTTTGCAGTAAAAAGGAAACTAGATTTTTCTTGTTTAGAAAAGGAAACCAGGATTTTCTTGTTTGAATATTTCTGCAGTAAAAAGGAAAACTTTTCTGTCTGTATTTCTGCAGTAAAAGGAAACCAGGATTTTGTTTGAATATTTCTGCAAAAAGAAACCAGTTTTCTTTCAGTAAAAGGAACCAATTTTCTTGGAATACGCCAGGATTTTCTTTGTTTGAATATTTCTCTAAAAGAAAACAACAAAAAGGAAACCAGGATTTTTGTTTGAATATTTCTGCAGTAAAAGGAAAACCAGATTTTCTTGTTTGAATATTTCTGCAAAAAGGAAACCAGATTTTGTTTGAATATTTCTAGAAAAGAAACAGGATTTTTTGTTTGAATATTTCTGCAGTAAAAGAAACCAGATTTTCTTTTTTGTTTGAATATTTCAGTAAAAGGAAACTTCAAGATTTTTCTTTGTTGAATATTTCTGCAGTAAAAAGGAAACCAGGATTTTGTTGTTTGAATATTTCTGCAAAAAGGAAACCAGGATTTTCAATATTTCGATAAAAAGGAAACCAGGATTTTGCTTGCTTTTTCAGCCAGGATTTTCTTGTTTGAATATTTCTGCAGTAAAAAGGACACCAGGATTTTCTTGTCTGAATATTTTTGCAGTAAAAAGGAAACCAGGGATTTTCTTGAATATTTGTGTAAAAGGATACCAGGATTTTCTTGTCTGAATATTTCTGCAGTAAAAGGAAACCAGGATTTTCTTGTTTGAATATTTCAGTAAAAGGACACTTGTGGATTTTCTTTGTTTGAATATTTCTGCAGTAAAAAGGAAACCAGGATTTTCTTGTTTGAATATTTCTGGTAAAAGGAAAACCAGGATTTTGTCTGAATATTTCTGCAGTAAAAAGGAAACCAGGATTTTCTTGTTTGAATATTTCTGCAAAAAGGAAACTAGATTTTCTTAGTTTGAATATTTCAGTAAAAGAAAC
Organism: Macrobrachium rosenbergii; assembly: GCF_040412425.1. Taxonomy (NCBI): domain Eukaryota; kingdom Metazoa; phylum Arthropoda; class Malacostraca; order Decapoda; family Palaemonidae; genus Macrobrachium; species Macrobrachium rosenbergii. The sequence goes on along the minus strand of NC_089742.1, from coordinate 48,332,786 downwards.
CAGGATTTTCTGTTTGAATATTTCTGTAAAAGGAAACCAGGATTTTCTTGAATATTTCTGCAGTAAAAAGAAAACTAGGATTTTCTTGTTTTGAATATTTCCAGGAAACCAGATTTTCTTGTTTGAATATTTCTGCAGTAAAAGGAAACCAGATTTTCTGTTTGAATATTTCTGCAAAAAGGAAACCAGGATTTTCTTGTTTGAATATTTTTTTCTTGTTTGAATATTTCTGCAGTAAAAGGAAACCAAGATTTTCTTGTTTGAATATTTCTGCAGTAAAAGGAAACTAGGATTTTCTTGTTTGAATATTTCTAAAAAGGAAACCAGGTTGAATATTTCTGCAGTAAAAAGAAAACTAGAATTTTTGTTTCTTAAAAAGGAAACCAAGATTTTCTTGTTTGAATATTTCAAAAATTTCTGCAGAAACCAGGATTTTCTTGTTTGAATATTTCAAAAAGAAAAACCAGGATTTTCTTGTTTGTTTGGAATATTTTCTTGTTTGAATATTTCTGCAAAGGAAACCAGGATTTTCTTGTTTGATTTTCTGTTTTCTGAATATTTCTGCAGTAAAAGGAAACTGCAGTATTTTCAGAGATTTTTTGAATATTTCTGCAGTAAAAAGAAAACCAGGATTTTCTTGTCTGAATATTTCTGCAGTAAAAAGGAAACCAGGATTTTCTTGTTGTCTGAATATTTCTGCAGTAAAAGAAAACCAGGATTTTCTTTGTTTTCTTGAATATTTCTGCAGTAAAAGGAAACCAGGATTTTCTTGTTTGAATATTTCTGCAGTAAAAGAAAATATTTCTTTTGTTGTTTGAATATTTCCAGTAAAAGGAAACCAGGATTTTCTTGTCTTGTCTTTTCTTGTTTGAATATTTCTGCAGTAAAAAGGATTTTCTTTTGAATATTTCTGCAGTAAAAAGAAAAACCAGGATTTTCTTGTTTCGAATGTTTCTGCAGTAAAAGGAAACCAGATTTTCTTGTTTGAATATTTCTGCAGTAAAAGGAAACCAGGATTTTGTTGTCTGAATATTTCTGCTAAAAGGAAACCAGGATTTTCTTGTTTCAATAGTTCTGCAGTAAAAAGGAAACTTTTCTTGTTTGAATATTTCTGGTAAAAAGAAACCAGGCATTTTTTCTTGTTTCTGCATAGTTCTGCAGTAAGTTTTCTTGTTTGGAACGGAAACCAGGATTTTCTTGTTTGAATATTTCTGCAGTAAAACGAAACCAGGGACTGAATATTTCTGCAGTAAAAAGGAAACCAGGATTTTCTGCAGTAAAAGTTTGAATATTTCTGCAGTAAAACGAAACCAGGAAATATTCTGCAGTAAAAGGATTTTCTTGTTTGAATATTTCTGCAGTAAAAAGGAAACCAGGATTTTCTTGTTTTGAATATTTCTGTAAAAGGAAACTGCAGTAAAAAGATTTTCTTGTTTGAATTTTCTTGTTGAATATTTCAGTAAAAGGAAACCAGGATTTTCTTGTTTGAATATTTCTGCAGTAAAAAAGGAAACCAGGATTTTCTTGTTTGAATATTTCTGCAGTAAAAAGGAAACTAGTTTTCTTGTTTGGCTGAATATTTCTGCACCAGATTTTTTGAATATTTTCTTTGAAAAACCAGGATTTTCTTGTTTTGAATATTTCAATGTTTTGTCTGAATATTTCTGCAAAAAAAAAAGGAAACCAGGATTTTCTTGTTTTGAATATTTCTGCAGTAAAAAAAGAAACCAGGATTTTCTTGTTTGAATATTTCTGCAGTAAAAAAACCAGGATTTTCTTGTTTCAATAGTTCTGCAGTAAAACGGAAACCAGATTTTTCTTGTTTGAATATTTCTGCAGTAAAAAGGAAACCAGGATTTTCTTGTTTCAATAGTTCTGCAGTAAAACGGAAACCAGGATTTTCTTGTTTGAATATTTCTGCAGTAAAACGGAAACCAGGATTTTCTTGTTTGAATATTTCAGAAAAAGGATTTTCTTGTTTGAAACTGCAGATTTTCTTGTTTGAATATTTCTAAAAAAGCAAAAAGGAAACCAGGATTTTTCTTGTTTGAATATTTCTGCAGTAAAAAGAAACCAGGATTTTTCTTGTTTGAATATTTTCTGCAGTAAAAGGAAACCAAGATTTTCTTTTGAATTTTCTGAATATTTTCTTGTTTCGAATGTTTCTGAAAAAGGAAACTAGGGATTTTCTTGTTTGAATATTTCTGCAGTAAAAAGGAAACCAGGATTTTCTTGTTTGAATATTTCTGCAGTAAAAAGGAAACCAGGATTTTCTTGTTTGAATATTTCTGCAGTAAAAAGGAAACCAGGATTTTCTTGTTTGAATATTTCTGCAGTAAAAAGGAAACCAGGATTTTCTTGTTTGAATATTTCTGCAGTAAAAAGGAAACCAGGATTTTCTTGTTTGAATATTTCTGCAGTAAAAAGGAAACCAGGATTTTCTTGTTTGAATATTTCTGCAGTAAAACGGAAACCAGGACTGAATATTTCTGCAGTAAAAAGAAACTTCAGGATTTTCTTTGTTTGAATATTTTCTTGTTTTGTTTCTGCATTTGAATATTTCTGCAGTAAAAGAAAACCAGAATTTTCTTGTTTGAATATTTCTGCAGTAAAAAGGAAACCAGGATTTTCTTGTTTCGAATATTTCTGCAGTAAAACGGAAACCAGGACTGAATATTTCTGCAGTAAAAAGGAAACCAGGATTTTCTTGTTTGAATATTTCTGCAGTAAAAAGGAAACCAGGATTTTCTTGTTTGAATATTTCTGCAGTAAAAAGGAAACCAAGATTTTCTTGTTTGAATATTTCTGCAGTAAAAAGGAAACTAGGATTTTCTTGTTTGAATATTTCCGCAGTAAAAAGGAAACCAGGATTTTCTTGATATCACTGACAAGACTTCCATTATAGAGGTACCAGTTTTCCTCAGTCGAAGATGGACTATAAAGTTGCTATAGAATCCTCTTTGCTCTATCCCGCCAGATAATCTACTTTGAGGATAAAGTAAGACCTTTCTGTTCAGTGTGAATCCTGGTATATTGCTAAAAATACACTTGAAATCCTCAGGCTTTTCGAGGACTGCTGTCCTTATCCTCAGTGGGATTGAAACTAAATCGGAATTCTAAAAGGAGGGTTTATTTATATCAGGTTCACGCTGAATCTCTTGACAGTGCTTCTTCCACGTAGAATCTGCAGCACCTTAATTTAGATAGTATTTACTCTTTGTCTCCCTGCGTTTTATTGGTATTTTATTCTTCCACGTTAGTCTGCTATCTATCCACTTGCTGTTTTTCAACTTGATCCATTACAACTCTTATTTTCTTATTATAAGATACTTACACCTCGGGTGTAGTGCCGTCAGTGAACCTCGCACAGTGCACTGTAGGCATTACTTAAGGCTCTTTCAACGTCCCTTTGGCCCCTAGCTGCAACCCCTTTCGTTGCTTTTACCTTACCTCCGTTAACATTCCCTTTCTTTCATCTTACTTTCCACCCTCTCCTAACAATTGATTCAACGTTATTCTCAGCGCTTAATGACCTTACAGGCCCCAGCGCTAGGCCTTTGGCCTGAAGTTTATATATTCCAATTCATCCCCCTCAACCGAATATTCACCCCACATCCCTGCTTCAGCCTTGAGAAGTAGCAGAAAGACTTCAGCATCTCATTCCTCCCTTGTCGAGAAGTGAGGAGAATATCCTAACCCCTCCTCCTTCCTCCACCTCCCCAGCAGACTCCTCATCTCGGCTGGTGGTGGTGGGAACTCCGGCGAAAGAGGAGACGGTGGGTCCGGCCCCCCGGGATTACCTTGATTGCCCCAAGGGGGTCGTTAATCGCCTCCCTTTTGCGGGCCACTAAACAAATTCTCCCGTGGTGTAATAAGCTTAATGGCCTCATTATCATTGCTTCATTACTCCCAAGGTTATATGTTGATGATTTACCCTGGCTGAGGGATTAGTGTCCCGCGTGCTTTTCCGAACACGAATCCAATGGATTGAGCACTGTCTTTTTCTCCATAGCTCAGTTTTCCTGTCTTGTTGTCTTCTATGTCTCGTGCCCCCCCCCTCACCCCCTTCCAAAAAGTTGCAACGTTATCCCGTTGAATTCCGTATATATTCAGGTCTCAGTACTAAATTATAACTCACGTTTTTGCTTCTTCGGAAAGTAACAAGACGAGTGAAAAGTGATAAGGATAAAAGGAATAACTGTCAAGAAAAATATTAAATCTTCAAATGTTTTGTGTCTAAAAATGATCTGATGGCCTCTAAAGATAAGAATATGTCTTACTTATTTTGGTACCTTTTCAAATTCGACGAAGATCAACGAAGCCTATTATCTCTTGGATATTCCCAATCGGATAATATTTATGAAAATGGTTTTGTATCCGAAGCAATAATACGTTGCTGGTAGCATTTTCCTTTGGGTTTGTCGATGTTGCCACGACTGTTATTGAGAGAGAGAGAGAGAGAGAGAGAGAGAGAGAGAGAGAGAGAGAGAGAGAGAGAGAATATCACCCTGTTGAAGACTTCTTTATTCGTGTCTTTTGTCTATATAGTCAGTAAGAGAGAGAGAGAGAGAGAGAGAGAGAGAGAGAGAGAGAGAGAGAGAGAGAGAGAGAGAATACGAAAGCAATCCGTTCATCATAGCTCAGAATACGAAAGCAATCCGTTCATCATTGCTCAGAATACGAAAGCAATCTGTTCATCATTCAGAATACGAAAACAATCTGTTTTTCATAGCTCAGAATACGAAAGCAATCCGTTCATCATTGCTCAGAATACGAAAGCAATCCGTTCATCATTGCTCGGAATACGAAAGCAATCTGTTCTTCATAGCTCAGAATACGAAAGCATTCCGTTCATCATTGCTCAGAATACGAAAGCAATCCGTTCATCATTGCTCGGAATACGAAAGCAATCCGTTCACCATTGCTCAGATTACGAAAGCAATCTGTTCTTCATAGCTCAGAATACGAAAGCAATCCGTTCATCATTGCTCAGAATACGAAAGCAATCCGTTCATCATTGCTCAGAATAAGAAAGCAATCCGTTCACCATTGCTCATAAGAAAAGCAATCCGTTCAACATTGCTCAGAATACGAAAGCGACTTATTCATCATAGCTAAGAATGGGGAAGAGGTTTAGCATCCTCACGGGGAAAATACTCTCACTCTCTCTCTCTCTCTCTCTCTCTCTCTCTCTCTCTCTCTCTCTCTCTCTCTCTCTCTCTCTCTCTCTCTCTCTCAAACATAAGCCTCCCCAAAAAGATAAGAATAAAGAAAAGAAAAGAGAGAGGAAATGATAAGAGGATGCAAGAGCCACTGGGGACGAGAAGAAGTCAATGTTGAATACAAACGACCTTGTAGAGAAAGAAAAGAGGTCACGGCATAAGAGCTGCCATTAAATATGCATGCATTGTGGGACGCTCTTACAGAAGCGCCGTTGGGGGGTAACGCCTTCAGTCACTAGTTAAGGTTCTTTGGAGCGTCCCTTCGGCCCGTGGCTGCGACCCCTTTCATTCGTTTTTACAGTGCCTCCGTTCATATTCTCTTTCTTCCATCTTACTTTCCACCCTCTCCTAACAATTGATTCATAGTGCAACTGGGAGGTTTACCTTCTGTGACGCCTTTCAGACCTCCACACTCATTTTTCCATTTCAGCGCTGAATGACCTTATAGGTCCCACCGCTTGGCAACTGGCTTAAATCCTACATTCTATTCTATCCTGTTCTTCTAATATGACTTACTGTGTGGCTTACCTGTCATTTGAAATGTATATTTCTGATTATCCAGACGAGAAAACCGTGGCAATTGTTATAGTGTTTACAATGATCTCTAAATTAGTGTTATTATGTTTTCAAATTATCTTCATTGTGTTATATTTGCTATGGTACAGCGGCGACAACACCGCAATTTTAAAATTTTCAATTCAGCCTCTGCAGCTTTTTCTCACCATCACCAATTAAGGAAGTTGTCCGCTAGTTACGTTCCTCTGTTCCTCCCGTGGCGTTCTCTTCGTCACATTTTGTCACTGGTATTACACCTTACCTAAGTCTAGACTTTTTATTTTTCTGTAAAAGAAAACTTTTGTGCCGGCTTTGTCTGTCCGTCCGCACTTTATTCTGTCCGCACTTTTTTCTGTCCGCACTTTTTCTGTCCGCACTTTTTTCTGTTCGCACTTTTTTCTGTCCGCCCTCAGTCTTAAAAACTACTGAGGCTAGAGGGCTGCAAATTGGTATGTTGATCATCCACTATCCAATTATCAAACATACCAAATTGCAGCCCTCTAGCATCAGTAGTTTTTATTTTATTCAAGGTTAAAGTTAGCCATAATCGTGCTTCTGGCAACGATACAGGATAGGCCACCACCGGGCTGTTTGTTAAAGTTTCATGGGCCACGGCTCATGCAGCATTATACCGAGACACCAGCGAAAGATAGATCTGTTTTCGGTGGCCTTGATTATACGCTGCACAGGAAACTCATTTCTCTTCTAATATGACTCACTGTGTGACTTACCTGCCATTTAAAGTGTATATTAGTCCGGTGTATCGT
>NC_089742.1:48291242-48321242 GCF_040412425.1 Macrobrachium rosenbergii | reverse complement strand
CAAAGAAATTGTTCCCAAAGTCTTCTGTTTCAGAGAGATGAGAGAGAGAGAGAGAGAGTATAAATGTTAAATTGTTAAGGTGCTCAAGTAATACTCTAATATATTCACTCCGTTTTGAGGGTCAGTGCTGGGATTCACAAAGAAATGTTCCCAAAAGGAGAAATAGGAGAGAGAGAGAGAGAGAGAGAGAGAGAGAGAGAGAGAGTGTTAAGAGAGTTAAAAGAGTTAAGGTGCTAGGTAAGTACTCTAATATATTCATTTGTTTTGAGGTCAGTGCCAGGGATTCAAAGAAATGTTCCAAAAAAGGAGAGAGAGAGAGAGAGAGAGAGAGAGAGAGAGAGAGAGAGAGAGAGTATAAATGTTAGAATTGTTAAGGTGCTCGAGGTAAGTACTCTAATATATTCACTCCGTTTTGAGGTCAGTGCTGGGATTCACAAAGAAATGTTCCACAAAAGGAGAGAGAGAGAGAGAGAGAGAGAGAGAAGATGTATAAATGTTAAGGTGCTCGAGGGTACTCTAATATATTCACTCCGTTTTGAGGTCAGTGCTGGGATTCACAAAGAAAATGTTCCACAAAAGGAGAGAGATAAATGTTAGAGAGAGAGAGAGTTAAGGTGTAAATGTTAGAGTTAAGGTGCTCAAATATATTCACTCCATTTTGAGGTCAGTGCTGGGATTCACAAAGAAATGTTCACAAAAGGAGAGAGAGAGAGAGAGAGAGAAGAGAGAGAGAGAGAGAGAGAGAGAGAGAGAAATAGTATAAATGTTAATAATATTAAGGCGTTCGTGGTAAATACTGTTTTGAAGTCAACGCAGTGACTCACAAAGAAAAGAAATGCTCCCAAAGTAGATAGAAATGAGAGAGAGAGAGAGAGAGAGAGAGAGAGAGAGAGACTCTAACTAAGCAGGAAACCAGACAAAATAACAAAATGGAAGTAGAAACATAAAGAGATACGAGAAAAGGATTTAAAGTGCCAGCACAAATTGGCGCTGCCATGCCTCCGTGCTATAAAGGCGACTCTGGCATCCCTTTCGCCAAGTGCATAATCATTGCGAGGATCCTGTAGTGAAGCCTTCCTTCTGCCTTAAGGGAGGGAAGGAGGGCGAAGAAGGAGAGTGAAGGAAGGAGGGAGATAGAGAAGGGAGATCCATAAAGCTTGGTAGCCATAACAAGATTAATGCTAATGCCCCGTAATTGATTGCAGGATACACTTAACAGGGATCAAGTGTAAGCCCTTAGTCCATTAGCATACCACTGCTCGGCAAGGGTAATCCCCCGGGTGTGCCACTCGCCGCAGGTAGATGGCGCTGACGAATCTGATGAATTTGACGCGCGGGTGTCATCACGCGATCGTTAGGAATGAATGGCGACCGACTGTTTTTGCGTCGGACGACCAAACTGGGCATCCGTTAGGTGGGTATTCGTGCGAGAGTTACACAGCGAATATATATTAGGAGTTTCGGTTGAATGTATTTTCTGGAGTGTAACTTGGATTCAGAACCGCTTGTAATATGTTATGGCGGTGGTCATTTGCATATCGTAAAGAATTGGGAATATTTTGGATTTTCCAGTATTTTGGTTGGAAGTTGGGCAGCTGACCCAGAATGACCTGCTCTGACCTAACTTGATGTTATAAGGTTATATTTGCTTGTTTAACCTTTTCTCTATGACCAGAAATAATACCTCGTGTCTTTTTCAGTTTTCAGAAAACTGTTGTGCCGGCTTTGTCGGTCCATCCGCACTTTTTTCTGTTCGTCCTCAGGTCTTAAAAACTACCGAGGCTAGAGGGCTGCAAATTGGCATGTTGATCATCCACCCTCCAATCATCAAACATACAAAATTGCAGCCATCTAGCCTCGGTAGTTTTTATTTCATTTAAGGTTAAAGTTAGCCATAATCGTGCACCTGGCAACGATATAGGGCAGGCCACCACAGGGCCATGGTTCAAGTTTCATGGGCCACGGGTCATACAGCATTATACCGTGACCACCGAAAGATAGATCTATTTTCGGTGGCCTTGATCATTCGCTGTACAGAAAACTCGATTGCGCCGAGGAAACTTCAACGCATTTTTTTTACTTGTTTTTATTGAAGCTTGCATTTTTGCCGTCACGTAAGACCAAGGTGTATGATTATAGGGCAGTTTTCACACCAGTCTTCCATAAAAGGAAGGTGATCATCTCGTTAGTATCAGACGCGGGTAACTTTAAGGGCAAAAATAAATCCATGTAATTCATTCATGCAGTGTTAAAAGCTCATGGCACATGTTTTAGTTGTGTTCATGATCTGTTATAATATTTTAAACCATTCCATGAATAGGACATAACTCTATCTCTCTCTCTCTCTCTCTCCATAAGTAGGCCATAACTCTCTCTCTCTCTCTCTCTCTCTGTTAAACTAATCCATAAATAGGCCATAACTCTCTCTCTCTCTCTCTCTCTCTCTCTCTCTCTCTCACTTAAAATCAATCCATAAATAGGTCTCTCTCTCTCTCTCTCTCTCTCTCTCTCTCTCTCTCTCTCTCTCTCTCTCTCTCTCTCTCTCTTCCAAACCATAAATAGGCCATAACTCTCTCTCTCTCTCTCTCTCTCTCTCTCTCTCTCTCTCTCTCTCTCTCTCTCTTAAACCAATCCATAAATAGGCCATAACTCTCTCTCTCTCTCTCTTTTTCCTCTCTCTCTCTCTCTCTCTCTCTCTCTCTCTCTCTCTCTCTCTCTCTCTCTCTCTCTCTCTCTTCCCTTTTATTCCTAGAGGCACCAATACCAGACTTCAAATATGAGAATAACCCGTAATTACCTTCTGTGACCAGGCACAGATTTATCATCGCCTTAGGTGCGGCTTGCAGTAATCAGTGTTCACGTGTGCATCAAAAGGATTTTGGGCTCTTCGCAAGTAATTATGCGGTGTGTTACCTACCATTACGGTAGTTACAGTTAATGACTTGGTAATCCGGGAGTCACCTTCGCGCTTTTATCTTTAAAGATAAGAGGTTTTGGTTATGGCCTGGGCAGCTTATTAGCATAGCGTTTAGAGGAGTTCTCTCTCTCTCTCTCTCTCTCTCTCTCTCTATATATATATATATATATATATATATATATATATATATATATATATATATATATATATATATATATGTATATATATATATATATATATATATATATATATATGTATATATATATATATATATATATATATATATATATATATATATATATATATATATATATATATATATATATGCACCAACCCAGCCGATGATAAGAAAATAATGTAATATATTAAAGTAATGAATGCTTGTTTTCCCGCAAATCTAAATACCCCTATTTACTATTAAATCTCCTTATCAGTTTCGCAGGCAGCCTAGCCTCGTTCTGAAGATTTCGTCATGTTTCAGAATTCAAAAATGGCTCCGTGGTATTCGACTGTCAGTTGGTGGGGTTTATTGAACACGTAGATCAAGATTCATGTGCAGCGATAACTAAAGCTCCATGTATAAGTTACTTTACAAACAGATAACCATTTAAATCAACTGTATGCGTGTGAGATTGCACATTAAACGCGTTGTAAGGGAACCAAATTATATCAAAACTATTCTGCAGAAGGTATTATTATTATTATTATTATTATTATTATTATTATTATTATTATTATTATTATTATTATTATTATTATTATTCAGAAGATGAACCCTATTCATAAGGAACAAGGCCACCACAGGGGCCATTGACTTGAAATTCAAGCTTCCAAAGAATATGGTGCTCATTTGGAAGTAAGAGAAGGTAAAGGTTTTAATCAGGAATGATCAAAATATCCTAGATTTTTAATCAGGAATGATCAAAATATCCTAGCTTTTTAATCAGGAATGATCAAAATATCCTAGCTTTTTAATCAGGAATGATCAAAATATCCTAGCTTTTTAATCAGGAATGATCAAAATATCCTAGCTTTTTAATCAGGAATGATCAAAATATCCTAGCTTTGTAATCAGGAATGATCAAAATATCCTAGCTTTTTAATCAGGAATGATCAAAATATCCTAGCTTTTTAATCAGGAATTATCCAAATATCAAATACAGAGAGAAGAAATCTCACTTATTAAAAGGAATAAAAAGAAGAAATTAATAAACAGATAAAAATACATTAAAATGCAAGGAGAACATCATAAGGGTAGTAATTTTGGAAAGCCACATCCCATTCCTTGTCCCGAAAATCTCCAAGATGACGTCATTACGGGAGCAAAATATCCAGCACGTTATGAATATTAAAAATGAAAGTGGGCTCCCCCCTCCTCCTGTACCTGTAGGGGTGGGAAGTTAATCCCTTCACCCTCCCCTTCCTCTTCCATTCCTTCCCCCTCCCTCTCTCCCTCCCTCCCTTCCAACCCAAATCTAAGTTAATTTCGGAAGCGGTCGCAGAGGCGACAAAATTAAATTCCATCGAATCTAGTGGTGGCAAGCGACCTCATCCCCCCCCCCTCCCAACCCCCCCACCACACAAAGAATGACGAGATGGGAATCCCGCAGGCGAGGGATGCGGGGGTGGGGAGAAAGGGGGGGGGGAAGGTAGTCCCCGTCCCCTCGAGACTGACTGGGAAACGTTTCGCCGCTGCCGATCGACTTTTTATAGATCTTTTTTCTCTACTTTCTTTTGTTATCTCGCGCCCTCGTTCTTCATTAACGAAGTGGTCTGACGATTGTGTACGCATTTGGTTCATTGCTCTTTGTTTTGCAATCTCGTTTCTTAAGTAAGGAAGGGGGGATCCCTAGCAAAGGTTATTCTGTTTTTGTTTCTAATTTTTTTTGTGAGGTACGAGTAATTTTTTTTGGGGGGATGGTCTTGCCTCCCTTGTATTTTATTTACTTCTCAGTTTTCAGCCAATGAAACAATTCGGGGCTTCTATTAGATTTGTAAGGCAAGAATATTTTTCATTAACTTATAAGAACTTAAGCCACAGACTTTGGAAAAGAAGAATTAAGATGAAACATGAGAAATTAAAAACCACCCCGAATTTACTTTGCATTAAACTTTATTCTGGCTCGCAAATAATAATAATAATAATAATAATAATAATAATAATAATAATAATAATAATAATAATAATAATAATAATAATAATAATAATATTCTTTATTTCACCTCAGGGCCCTAAATAGAAGACTGGGAATGTGAAAAAAATGATAACAAATTCCATAATTCCGTTTCCTTTTTTCTCCGGAATCGTGGTAGTCTAAACTTCCGTTATCTGTTTAGTGAAAAAAAAAATGAAAATTCTTATATATATATATATATATATATATATATATATATATATATATATATATATATATATATATATATATATATATATATATATATATATATATATATATATATATATATATATATATATATATATATCAACATTCCTTTTTGATGATATAAAAAACTGACGATTAGTGGGTCAATTCAATAACTTTATTTTTTTCGTAAAATGACACGGCTTAATTAAGAAGTTTTTGAAAATTCATGCGACTGTAGGATCGTAATCTTTTTAGTGAAAAAAAAAAAAAAATCCTTTTGTATTAACATTAATTTTTTCATGATGTTATGGTGGGAGAGTTGCGAGTATTAGATAAGCCCCGTAACTGGTTGTTTTAGGGGAAATAAGAGAATTTGATTAAGACGTCCAAGAAAAGCTGAACTGACGATTCGATACAGCCACGAAGCTGGAAGTTAATTTTGCGCCCTGGCCTGTCATGGGAGCAGGACAGACATTCCCTATCATTTGAACAAAGCTGATGGAACCTTCGCGTCATTGATAATAGCAAAGAAATTGAATATATCACACGTGTGATGTATTATTTCCTCGAACTGCCTTTGCTTCATAAGTTGACTCAGAAGAATCTGCCGCAAATCTTGGGTTATTGCCAGTCTTGCAAAGCAATAACGGGTTGCCAACGTGTTCTCTTTTGCTACCTCCGTAATTCTGCGTTCTATTACTCAGAGATAATGAGAATGAAATGTTTCTGTAGGGGTGCGATGCAGAAAAAATGTTGTATCATTAAAAGTTCTTCGTGATATGCATATGGACACACACACACACACAATGTATACATACATACATATACATATATATATATATATATATATATATATATATATATATATATATATATATATATATATATATATATATATATATATATATATATATATATATATATATATATATATATATATATATATATATATATATATAATGTGTCTGTGTGGGAACGTGCACATTCATTCTCTGTCAGGTATAAAAAAAATGTTTAAAATGTAAAAATTCTTAGATCTGGACCCCAATTGGCTCTCATTTGATTCAAGGCCCACTGGAAGCACAAAGTGCTTTGAATAAAACCTTCGAAATGGTCATAGTTGACAGCGAGAGAGAGAGAGAAAAAAAAAAATCCTGGATTTTGTGGGCAAAATCCCAGAATTCACCGAACGAAGTTTCTCGACCGAGAGAGGCCATCCATCAAAATTTTTCCTCTTGCCTGAAAAAATGACTGATTGCTCAGTTGACGTGGACGATAGATTTAGATAGATTTTAGGCGCTTAGCAACCAGAAAGTTGATGGAATAACCACACATCTTTGGGTAGTCTCAGAGTTTTGGTAAATGAAGAAAGTTCGTAATAGGTTTTAGACTTTTTTTTTTTTCTTCAGAGGTTTTTAAACCCTTTGTCCACGCTCGTTGCAAGTCTTCACGAACATTAGCAGTTTTACTAAGAAATTCACAATCTCATGAAAAATAGTTTTTAATAAAAATCCACAATTCTATAGTAAATTGTTTTATCTAACATAATAATACAATTTACTATATAATTGTGGATTTTTATTGCACAGTAGCTGTTTTGTCAATTGATGGTCTCCTGGGTGCCTACAGTTTTTTTCTAAAAAAACTTAATACATGACCAATTTTATATCTTATGTGAAAATAAAAGATTTTCCCCCTAAAGAAATCCACTGGCATTTTAACCCCTTTCATTCTGCAAAGTAAGGAAGACCACGATTCCGAAAACTTGAAATAGTATTAACAATATTTTATTGAGATGTTTATGGGGTGAAATATGTGAAATCAATGGTATTTTAGAAAAAAAAAAAGTGAAAAAAAACTACCGCCTATGTTTTTAACTGGTTACTCGGGGCAGAATTGAAAAATACCTTTAATTTTCTCTACTAAATTTAGATCCTTTAATTTTGGTATCCGAAATATAAAAGTAACTCTGAAGCAGGAGGGGAAAGTATTCTGTAGCCCAATTACTTGTATAAATGCCTACCTGGGCATTAATGATAGAGGGTGGATGACAAGCCTGGTAGGCGGCATAATTTATCAGGTGATTCTCTCTCTCTCTCTCTCTCTCTCTCTCTCTCTCTCTCTCTCTCTCTCTCTCTCTCTCTCTCTCTCTCTCTCTCCTGAAAGCGTCGCACCACTCTTTGCTGACACTATCATCTTTCAAATGAAAGTTTTATTGAAAAAATGAAGAAGTCGGCTTCAAACCATTCGTAATAAGCAGGAATTTCGGGATTCAATTACCTGCTTAAAACCTCGGCTCCTTACTTTTATGGGCTGCCAATATTTGAGTCGCGGATCACTTTCATTATCTGAAAGAGATTAAAGGTGCAGGCGGCTGTAAAATCCCCCAGGGCTTTACGATTCCCCCCACGGGTTTTCGAATCCATCAGAGATTTACGAATCTCCCAGGGATTTATGAATCCCACAGGGATTTACAAATCCCCCCAGGGATTTACGAATCTCTCAGGGACTTACGAATCCCCAAGGATTTATGAATCCCACAGGGATTTACGAATCAGGGTATCCCCTAGGGACTTACGAATCCCCAGGGGTTTACGAATCACCCAGGATTTACGAATCCCTCAGGGACTTACGAATCCCCCAGGGATTTATGAATCCCACAGGGATTTACGAATCCCCCAGCGGTTCTCGTATCCCCCGAGGGTTTACAGATCCCCAGGGACTTACAGGATTACCCCCAGGATTTATGAATCCCTACGAACCCCCAGGGATTTTATGAATCCACGGGATTACGAATCCCCCAGCGGTTCTCGTATCCCCCGGGGACTTACGAATCCCCCAGGGATTTATGAATCCCACAGGGATTTACGAATCCCCCAGCGGTTCTCGTATCCCCCTGGGACTTACGAATCACCCAGGATTTATGAATGAATCAATAGTACCTCGAGAGGCCTTTGGAGAAATGAGGTGATGTCTTTTTCAATGGCTTCCTTACTAGGATTACGATTAAGAGGCTGTCTTCGCGTTGCAATCCCAGAGGAACATTATCTCCGGTAATAGAAAACAGTACTTAGTCATTAATCTTGTCGTGGCCCTGAGCAAGACTTTTCATTCTTCAGCTTTGTCTTCCTATTTGCTAGTGTAAAATGACTATTCGGTGATGCCATTTCTATCTCCTGATGATATAAGAAAACATGAGCTTATACAAAATTTAATCGACACGTGTAGAACCCAGAGATAAATAAAAAATGTGTGATTCAGCACGAAAATTGTAGAAATATCGTTTTATTTACACATGGTGGGTAAACGTGACTGTGGTAAGTTATATGAGACCAGGTTGGAAGGTTTTTTGTGTTGTAAAATCATTTTTATTACCTTGTTGAAACTAGAATTCAGAATCTGTATTCGTTTCATTTTAGTTAATTTATTACCATAAAGACTCATGAGAAAAAATACAAGCTTAAGTGAAGAACGTAACTGTTAACTTAATTTGCATGAAAGACACTGAAAAAAAAAGATAATTAATGCAAACAGATGAACGAACGGCGATGAAAATTCCGCAAAAAGTATCCTCTGTAGAGTGGAAAAAGAACAGTTATTGCGAAGCCCAGTGTTCACTGGATGTTCCAGTATTCCTGCAGAACAGTAAAATCAGCATGGTACCCCCAAAGGGAGTCATCTGGAAAGGAACATGACTGGGTAAATTGTAATTTCTAGTTGGATTCGCCGGAGAGCATTTAAATGAAAGTGTCATGCAGTGCCGTGACGTAGTCGATGAACTGGTAGGAATGGAAGGTTTTCTCTTTACTTGTACTGTAGATTATTTTGGGAGGTGATTATTGATTAAAGACAGGACATTAAATCGTACGCAGGAATTTATATATGTATATATATACACATACATACATTTTATACACATATATTTATATATACATATGTATATATACATATATACTATACATACATACATATTTATATATCATATATACATATACATATACATATACATATACATATACATAAACATATACATATACTTTGACCAAACAGCATTTTCAATTCTAGATATAGAAAATTATCCTCATGCAGTTGGAAGATAGAACAATTTAATCTATATATACACACGCATATATATATATATCTGTTATTAAATTGTTCGATCTTAAAATGTATGAGAGTAACTTTTTATCAGTGTCACTTGCCATATCCGCGTTGGCGCCTTATTCTTTGTCGCTAGTGTAAAATTACGTTGCAGCAGCCATGAAGAAACTCTACGGTACTAAGTAGCCACATTTCACTAGCTTCTAGGGGAATTATCATTGTACTGTATTTCTATCATCGTTCTACTAAATCAAGTTTTACCGTAATTTAAGTAGGGTTCCTTTTACAAACTGAGTTTTTTTGACGTTTGTTCAAATATTTTATATCTAAAAATGCAAGAATAGTCCTAAAAACATCACACCTGCTAAATAAAACTTAACTTCTTCTAAGGCGGATTTCTGTACCATGGAGGTCGTTTTTACACTAGTTTATACTGAATAATAGTTATAGAAAATTACACTCATATCCAAAGTTCTGTATTTTCCTCACAGATTTTTCGTCGAGGATTGTATTTAGCTAACTATGACAAAAATGTCAGAATTGAATAAGGTAGTATGCTAAATTTAATTTAATATTTATTGAAACATGCACGCACAAACATAATATATACTCTATATGCAACTATATATACATACATACTGTAAATATCTATCTATCTATCTATACCTGTATATATATGTATATATATATATATATATATATATATATATATATATATATATATATCTATCTATATATATCTATATATATATATGCATTTAATATCCATCTTTCTAACCTATATATTTGTAGATACTCATATATTTACATATATATAGATAATTAGATAGATAGATGGATATAAAAATTATATATTATATATTTATACCTATACTTTATACATACATACATACATACATACATACATACATACATACATACATACATACATACATACATACACACACACACATACAGTAAATATCATATTACGGCCATTTTCCCAAACACGTTAAATGTACTTAACCATCAGACAATGACAGATGCATAGTCCCAACACAAGAAGGGCAAAATGAGAGAACTATTTGCCAGAATTTTTTTTCTTTCGCGAGGAGCAGAGTTCGGGGTCGCTGTTCCATAATGTAACAGGAGGAGGCATGTTTCTTGGAGAAGTACACGTTTTCTTGTGCCTCTCCTCGCCCGTCTTGTGTCCCCGGCACGTTCTGGATAAAAAAAGAAGAAACATTCGCGTTTCTTATTTTGTCAAAATGTGAACCGTGCAGTTTCTTGCTCGACATTTTTTTATGAATTCGTGATGTGAAATTGAATGGTGTGTTCTAGAGGAATTGACCATTAAATAGTTTTGCATCTGTATATAGATTAACAAATTGTATTACGTAATATTATTTAGTATATTACTTAGGTTATTTTTATTGTCAGTGTTTTTCTAGAAGTAATATATTGTCGTCTGGAGAAAATCTAATATTTCTAGGTAAAATAAAAACTATATTACGTAAATGAATTTTCTGTTTACAGATTGAGACCAACTCGTGAAAACATAAAATTTTGTATGTTCAGTACTTGACGATATGATCGCATACTTAACGAATTTATGGCCACTGTATCGAATTGACTAGAAAATATAGAAATAAATAACTCGTCACTAAAATATTAAAAAGAGAATCTTCCCTGTTGTGATACTTAACAGATTTATGGCCATTGTATCGAATTGACTTGGAAATATAGAAATAAATAACACGTCACCAAAATATTAAGAAAAAAAAGAGTCTTCCCTCTTGTAATACTTAACGAATTTACGGCCATTGTATCGAGCTGACTTGAAAATATAGAAATAAATAACATGTCAGTAGAATATTAAAAAAAAGAGAATCTTCCCTGTTGTAATACTCAACAGATTTATGGCCATTGTATCGAATCGACTTGAAAATATAGAAATAAATAACACGCCACTAAAATATTAAAAAAAGAGTCTTCCCTCGTGTACAGTAGTACTTAACGAATTTATGGCCATTATATCGAATCGACTTGAAAATATAGAAACAAGTAACACGCCACCAAAATATTAAAAAAAGAGGAGTCTTCCTTCTTGTAAAGATATATTCAAGTTCGCCCTTCCTTTCTCGGGAGGCTCTTGGGAATTCAAGGAGTAGATTTACAAGGAAGACTGTGAACCTCTTTTATCCAGGGCCCTCCTCTCTCGCCTCTCTTCTTTAAGAATTCTTGTTCCTCCCAGGCCATAAATAACGGTTCGAACCTGGCGGCTTTCGTCCGTGTCCCGCCCCAGGGAGTACAAGTACTTTTCTGTAAATGCCAAATATATCCACGAGAATCTGAAATCCCGCGATGTGCTCTGTATGTAACGAGAGAACCATTGCTAGTTTTTCAGTACGATGTCTGTTGCGGCACAAGATACATATGAAATTTTGTATGTAACATTTTTGTTATGTTTCTGTGGCGTGTAAAAAATGATAAAGCTGAATCTTGGTCAACAGTTATTATTATTGTAATTATTATCATTATTATTTTTTGTTAGTCTCCTATGATAATTTTGTACAATGATCTTTTCTAATTGTCGATTATCCAATATCTGTTTTTTTTTTCAGCCGAGTCGTATTTTACTTGGTAGGCAGTAAATTAATGAGAGAGAGAGAGAGAGAGAGAGAGAGAGAGAGAGAGAAGAGAGAGAGAGAGAGAGAGAGAGAGAGAGAGCACATTAAAATAAAAAGCAATGAGTATGTTTTAATTAAATGAGCCAGAGAGAGAGAGAGAGAGAGAGAGAGAGAGAGAAGAAAAGAGAGCACATTAAAATAAAAATCAATGAATATATTATAATTAAATGAGCCTGAGAGAGAGAGAGAGAGAGAGAGAGAGAGAGAGAGAGAGAGAGAGAGACATTAAAATAAAAATCAATGAATATATTATAATTAAATGAGCCTGAGAGAGAGAGAGAGAGAAGAGAGAGAGAGAGAGAGAGAGAGAGAGAGAGAGAGCACATTGAAATAAAATCAATGAATATATTGTAATTAAACGTGCCAGAGATTAAAATAAAAAGCAATGAATATCATATGTTATAATTAAACGTGCCTCTTGATACTCGCACCAACATTACAAGTACCCGTTATTCTAAGATTTAACGAGTTTGTGCCTCTACGTTCTGTCTAGCATGTTTGTGTTAATATATAAATCCTTCTCCTAGTGACAGAAATACTCACCTTTTTGGTATTCTGCAGAAAAACTCACCTTTTGGTTGTATACTGAAAAACTCGCCTTTTGGTTTTATACAGAAAAACTCACTTTTTGGTTTTCTACTGAAAAACCCACTTTTTGTTTTGTCCAGAAAACTCACCTTTTGGTTTTCTACTGAAAAACTCACCTTTTGGTTGTATACAGAAAATGCACCTTTTATTTTGTCCAGAAAAACACCTCTTTTGGTTTTCTACTGAAAAACTCACCTTTTTGTTTTGTACAGAAAATCTCACCTTTTGGTTTTCTACTGAAAAACTCACCTTTTTCTTTTGCACAAAAACTCACCTTTTGGTTTTCTAATGAAAAACTCGCCTTTTCGTTTTTTCCAGAAAAACTCACTTTTTGGTTTTTACTGAAAAACCCACCTTTTTGTTTTGTACAGAAAAACTCACCTTTTGGTTTTCTACTGAAAAACCCACCTTTTTGTTTTGTACAGAAAAACTCACCTTTTGGTTTTCTACTGAAATACCCACCTTTTTGTTTTGTACAGAAAAACTCACCTTTTGGTTTTCTTTGCGGATACGATAACCGATTTTTAAGGAATGTATTATAGCTCATGCGGTGTACTGTAGGCACCA
This sequence comes from Macrobrachium rosenbergii, assembly GCF_040412425.1. Taxonomy (NCBI): domain Eukaryota; kingdom Metazoa; phylum Arthropoda; class Malacostraca; order Decapoda; family Palaemonidae; genus Macrobrachium; species Macrobrachium rosenbergii. The sequence goes on along the minus strand of NC_089742.1, from coordinate 48,308,034 downwards.
CTTCAGGTTCTTTGCAGCGTCCCTTTGGCCCCGTAGCTGCAACCCCGTTCATTCCTTTTATTGCACCTTCGTTCATATTCTCTTTCTCCCATCTTACTTTCCACCCTCTCCTAACAGTTGATTGATAGTGCAACTGCGAGGTTTCCCTTCTGTTACACCCTTCATACTTTTTTACTGTCAATTTCCGTTTCTTCGCTGAATGACTTCATAGGTCCCAGCGCTTGGCCTTTGGCCTAAATTTTATATTCTATTTTAAATCAAAGAGATTTAAGGTAACGTAATGAAACGCGAGAAACGAATGCACAGACCTGATTTTTAAGGGACGAAAACAGTTGAAAACAAAGGAAGGTAAAAAAAAAAAGAAAATGGCGATCTTGAGCTAAGCTATCGTTCATCCAAACGAAACCAAAAGATCATTCAATACTGAAGATTCAAACTGACTTTCAGGAAGAGTTAGTCTTCTTCATCTCATTCATAATTAACATCAATCGTTCACAAAATATAGAAACGTGCTCCATAAAGGCTTACTGTAGGTCTGTTAACAGCGCAATAGAATCAATCTTTGATATCAAAGGACCCCGTAACGAGGTGAGGTAGGCCTAAAAATATGAGTTATTTGCTGATAAAAGAAATTGTTTTTTAATCGAGAAATTATCCACCACAGACAAGGATGTTGGATTGAATGAGAAGAATTATTCACATATTGAAAAAAATTCTCAGGCGATATAAAATATTCCGTAACTGATGAGGGAGATTGTTGTCAGAAAAAATGCCGTTCCCAGGAAAGAAATATTAAGTGAAATAAGGGAAAATTTATTATAAGGATTCAGTTTATATTTTATATTTTATCATAAATACAGTTAGTCCTCTTCACGGACAGAAAATGTCGCAGCATTTAGAAGGAAAAACCTGATCCGAAACCACTACGATTTTGCAGCTGAGTAAGTTAAAGTTTTAAGACATAGTTTCTGTCAAAACTGCAATATTTGAGCTCAGGAGTTGTCAACTATTGCAGAGAGGAACGCCTGTACTATATATTCCCAGATACTTTAAAACCAAGCAAGAGTTTCAAAGTGATTGCTAGCGATATGAATAGGATAATATAAGAAATATCGTTGGATTTTAAAATATTCATTAATTTCTGTCTTAGTTAAATGTCTAATAATGAAATAATAAGAGGGCAAATGACAAAGAATGGGATTCGGTCACTGAGTTATGGTAACAGTTTTGGAATGCATGTTAAAAAGATAACAGCAGTTTCCTTAATTTCATCAGAAGGTGTCTATTCATCATATTAATATTATTGTTCAAAATGAAAAATCTAATGCCTGCTCCAGATATTTTTATGAAGCTAAGTTTTCGTAAATATTATAAATGAATCATCTGCAAAAGGTACTTGATACATATTCTTCCAGAAACCTTAATGATTAAAAGTAATTATCCTGGTGAAGTTTTAAATAAAGAGAGAGAGAGAGAGAGAGAGAGAGAGAGAGAGAGAGAGAGAGAGTTTTATATAAAGGGTTGAAAAAACTCTCCGTAGGGCTATATAACAGTTGCTTCAGGAAAACTAATCTCAGATGAGAGAGAGAGAGAGAGAGAGAGAGAGAGAGAGATCAAGGGTTACACATATAAAGGGTTGAAAAAATCGCCGTGAGGTTATATCATCAGAGAGAGAGAGAGAGAGAGAGAGAGAGAGAGAGAGAGAGAGAGAGAGAGAGAGAGATCAAAGGTTTCATATAAAGGGTTGGGAAAAATCTCCGTAAGGTTATAGAATTGTTTCATCGGGGAAGCTAATCTCAGATATGACAAAACAGCTCATTTAGAAAGCCAACATATAATTCCGAACCTCTATTTGCCCATCTAACAAGGGTAATATTTGTCAACGCGAAGCAGAGACGAAAAAAAAAAAAAAACTTTCACGATAAGTCGCCCCTAACTCAACAGCAGCCCTTTCTCTAACGTTCAGTAAATAATAAAATATTTCCTTTTTCCGGACAAAAGAAACCTTCATTAACTACCGCTACTAACGAAGGCGATAACGAGGAACTATCCGTCCCTATAGCTGCTGTCGGAACAACCGCCTTCTCTCCTTAAAGAGAATAGAACGATTGCGATGATGGGATTTTCCGTGTTCGGGAGCAAGAAGAGTCCGCAATGCTCAAAAGCGTTATTACGGATCTCCGCTTCAACTTCGGCCCTTCTGGTGCGATCTGGAGATGAAACTGACCTGTTATTATTCGTCCGAACTCGTCTTTATTGACCTGTCTTAGTAATAATCATCATCGATCATTTAGTACACGTTTTGTTCAGGAGAGAACTTGATCAAGACAGTTGCTGTAGTGTTTATTTTTCCCAGTGTCGAATGTTTTTCTCATCTTCACTGGAAGCAAAAGACGGTTCAGTCTCATGTAACCGATATTTTCTGTCATATTTGGTAAGATGGGCATTGGCACGAGTGATTAAGCCCCCTCTCTCTCTCTCTCTCTCTCTCTCTCTCTCTCTCTCTCTCTCTCTCTCTCTCTCTCACTGGGTTTTATATGTAACCTTTGACCTCCTTCCGTCCCTCTTACTGGCTTTATATGTAACCCTTGATCTCTCTCTCTCTCTCTCTCTCTCTCTCTCTCTCTCTCTCTCTCTCTCTCTCTCTCTCTCTCGCTCTCTCACTGGGTTTATATGTAACCTTTGACCTCTTTCCGTCCCTCTTACTGGCTTTATTTGTAACCCCAGTCTCTCTCTCTCTCTCTCTCTCTCTCTCTCTCTCTCTCTCTCTCTCTCTCTGGGCTGTTATTTAAACCTTCAACCTGATATTTATTTTATATCATTATGTTTTCTGCAAGAATTATATATATATATATATATATATACATATATATATATATATATATATATATATATATATATATATATATATATATATATACGTACATTTATTTATTTATTACGTAACTACCTATTGCAAATGAAGAGTTATAATATTTACGGAAACTGAATTTCATAACAGTATCTGGAGCTGGCATGAGATTTTTCATTTTGAACAATTAACTCGACGAACAGAGCCCTCATAACGAATTCATTTTCTTCCCTTTATGACGAGGAGGAGTCTCCGAGCATTCATGGGATTCTTGCAAATTTCGCTTCTTCGGAGGGCAGAAACAACTCTTCGAAGAAGTCGTAAATAAACCTTATTAAGCAGAGGGGTTGCTATGCAGCCCTGGAACTGTTGTCGTTCATTTGTACTTTACAAAACTTCTGCTCATTTTTCCCTTTAGTTCTGACTGCTTCGGTCGTAAAGATTCCAGAAACTTGGCGTGCGTTGCTAACAGCGGGTTGCGGAAAAGCACCGGGATATAGTACACCCTTTTTCAGTCCACTGGCTCCCAGGTCTTGCTATGACCCATTACCTTCCACAGCAGAGTCTTGATATCTGTTGTAAGTTTCAGTTAAGTATTGCGGTACAGTCCATCTATTTTCCGTTTATTGCTCCCAGTCGTCTTTCTGACTCATTGCCATTTACAAGAGAGTTCTGAGATCTGTTGTAAGTATTGCCATCAATGCAGGTCACGCGGGGTACTGTAGTCATTAGCTGGAACCCCTTCCATTCCTTTTACTACGCATGCGTTAAAATTTTCTTTCTTCCATCTTACTTTCCACATTCTCCTAGCAACTGATCACAGTGGAAATACGAGGTTTTCCATCCTGTAGCACCTTTAAAACCTTTTTACTCTCAATTTCCGTTTCAGCCCTGAACGATCTCATAGGCCCCATCGCTTGGTCTCTGGCCTCAATTTTATATCCCATTCCATTTCAAAAAGTTAGCGAAGAAGCGAAGAGTAATGAGAGATCTTCCCAACAAAGTGAACAGAAGCAGCAACACGCTTCACTGATTCAGAGAGCGTGTCAAGACTTCAAAATGTTTGCTTCTCATTAGTTTTAAACACTATGGGTTGCTCCTCTGTAAGGCAAATAAACGTTTTACTTTGGCTGTGAAACCCATACTGAGCTTCGTATAAGGTACACAGATAATACAGATACTCGTTGTGCTTATCAGATTGTGTGTGTTTAGATATTGCCGCAAAGAAGGGGTTAGAAAAGAGTCGAATCTTCTTCTCTTTTTTGGGATTCGAAACTTTCAAAAGAGAGGGGGAACTTTTAACTTATACTCAATAAATTTTTAAACTTTTAATGATAATTGGTGTTAGAATTTTATAAAAAATGTTAGCAAACTTTCGTATGGTAAATAAAGTATGATTTTCAAAGAAATATTGAGTTTTGAGGCTGTCATTGGATGGTACGTGGAATACTGGTAAAATTATAAGAAGGGTACATCTGTGATTGGCTGAATTTTGAGAGTACATCTGTGATTGGCTGAATTTTGAGAGTACATCTGTGATTCGCTAAATTTTAAGAGTACACCTGTGATTGGCTGAATTTTGAGAGTACATCGGTGATTGGCTGAATTTTGAGAGCACATCTGTGATTGGCTGAATTTTGAGAGTACATCTGTGACTGGCTGAATTTTGAGAGTATATCTGTGGTTGGCTGAATTTTGAGAGTACATCTGTTATTGGCTAAATTTTAAGGAAACTATTATTTTGTAGAAATAATTCCTTAGTTAACTAACTTTTCAAGCGCGGGCAGAAATCATCCCCCAGACATATACCTACTTAAGCGTCTGTGCGTAAGAATGTGAGAATTCTTTAATGTAAGACCAAGCGCACAAGCATACACATTCGTAGGATGAATGTCAACTATACTCCATTACATCTCAATCTGGGAGAGAATTGATATATACAACCCATATTTCCGTGTTTCTCATACTTAATAAACACAGCTGAACGAATATACACATGAATATACATACACATATACATACATACATACATACTTACATGCACACACACATACACATATATTTATACATACATACATACATACATACATACATACATACATACATATATATATAATATATATATATACACATAACATACGCATACATATATGCATACATATATGTATGTACATATATTATATATTATCTGTGTGTGTGTATTTTTGTCAGTAATATAAAATTTGGCATTTCCCTAACACTAGAATTAGATGTGAAAACTAACTGCATAGGTAGCGGACTATTACTTGAAGCATCAATCATTACACATTATTTCACTAATTTATCTTTAATTGCAACCTAATTAAAAAAGTCTATACAAAACCATAAATACAGCCGAGCGAACGCAGACTTCCGGTTTAATTTTCCGTAAGAAAAAGAAAAAAGAAAAAAACCAATCACATTTATCCCAGAGCCCCAAAATCCGAATTAATGTTCGCAGCCAAACCAGTGACGTTCCAACTGACAATCGAGTCAGGTGCTGGCTGCATTATTCATGCGCGCTGTCGGTGAGCTGAGCCCGGCTGCAGATATTTTCATATTTTGCGAACGAGTCGGTGTGCGGGAGGAAGGAGGAACTCGTTTTTCTCTCGTTCGTGTCGCCAGAGAGATGGGTCACTTGCTTGGTGAAACGGGCCAATTTGGTTGGCTTGAGAGGTGTCTTGGAAGGAGCCGAGTGCGAGGTTTTGGTAATAATAATAATAATGATAATAATAATAATAATAATAATAATAATAATAATAATAATAATAATAATAATAATAATATGAAAGGAAAATATGTATGATGATTTCTAAAAAAATTGCACTGTTTTATTATTATTATTATTATTATTATTATTATTATTATTATTATTATTATTATTATTATTTCGGTAATAACCCCTCATTTAAGCATATTTTTATGGGATTTGATTGAAATATTCTTAAATGAAGTGTTACTACCGAAGTAATAATAATAATAATAATAATAATAATAATAATAATAATAATAATAATAATAATAATAATAAGAAGAAGAAGAAGAAGAAGAAGAAGAAGAAGAAGAAGAAGAAGAAGAAGAAGAAGAAGAAAGAAGAAGAAAGAAGACCTCTCTTAAAAAGGATGACCGCATCTTGCCAATTAATCTTATATTAGGTCTTCTCAGTTTTACTTACGACTCTTTTCTCTTCATAAGGAAAATTGAGGAGACAATAATAATAATAATAATAATAATAATAATAATAATAATAATAATAATAATAATAATAATAATAATAATAATAATAAAAATAGTTAAAAAGCGACAGCACCATCATTATCATGATGAACATCTTTCATAATACTCTGAAGAAGGTTAATAGTAATAAACAAAGGGTAACAGCCTCAGTAATAATAATAATAATAATAATAATAATAATAATAATAATAAAAACGACAGTATCATTAATAGTATTCATAAAAAGGATAATAATACTAAAAACAGCGGTAAGATTCTTAATAATAATAATAATAATAATAATAATAATAATAATAATAATAATAATAATAATAAAAACGACAGTATCATTAATAGTATTCATAAAAAGGATAATAATACTAAAAACAGCTGTAAGATTCTTGATAATAATAATAATAATAATAATAATAATAATAATAATAATAATAATAATAATAATAATAATAATAATCATTCGTAATAATTCTATGATAATTTTCATTTTCATAATTTGTAGATGTAATTACGAAGTTTATTAAATAAAACAGTCAGTGACGCCAAGAGCAAAACTAGTAAAAAGAATACGGGTGTATAATATGCAGTATAAATGTAGTATATTCGAAATAATATTAATTTTTATCTCCAGTTTCTGTTTACAAAAAACAAAACGCAATCAAGCTTAAGCCGGCTGATGTATTTTTATTTACTGTTTATCTATTCAATAATTATTTAGTTTCCTTTACCCTTTGTCTAACAGTATTTTATTTATTTCACTTAGTTTTAATTTTTTTTTTTTAGTTTCCTACACCCTTCGTCTAACAGGATTATATTTATTTCACATACTTTTAATTTATTTTTTTCGCGTGAAGATTTGTGGCCGGGTGTAAACGGGTATCAGCGAGGCGTTCTTCGTTGCCATGGCAACGTCACGGAGAGTAATGCCCGAGGGGGCCAGAAGGACTTTCCTGTCTCAGGGCAAGAAGGACTCCCCTCATTTCTCCTCTCGAGTTACTTTTACCTTTTCCGGAGCTATGCTTTCACCTGTTCCGAGGCTATACTTTTACGTTATCCGAAGGTATTCTTTTATCTTTTTCGAAGCTATACTTTTACGTTTTCCGAAGATATTCTTTTACGTTTTCCGAAGGTCTACTGTTACCTTTTCTGAAGCTATACTTTTACCTTTTTGGAAGCTATACTTTTGCCTTTTCCGAGGCTATACTTTTACGTTTTCCGAAGGTATACTTTTACCTTTTTGAAGGTATTCTTTTACTTGTTCTGGAGCTATACTTTTGCCTTTTCGGAAGCTATACTTTTACGTTTTCCAAGACTATTCTTTACCTTTCCGAAGGTATTCTTTTACTTGTTCTGGAAACTATACTTTTAACTTTTTCCGAAGCTATACTTTTACCTTTTCCCAAGCTATACTTTTACCTTTTCCGAAGGTATTCTTTTACCTTTTCCGAGGCTATACTTTTACCTCTTCAGAAGATATTCTTTTACCTTTTCCGAGGCTATACTTTTACCTCTTCAGAAGATATTCTTTTACCTTTTCCGAGGCTATACTTTTACCTTTTCCGAAGGTACTCTTTTACCTTTTCCAAAACTGTACTTTAACCTTTCCCGAAACTATACTTTTACCTTTTCTGAAGCTATACTTTTACCTTTTCCGAAGGTATTCTTTTACCTTTTCGGGAGCTATACTTTTACCTTTTCCGAACTTATACTTTTACCTTTTCCGAAGCTATACTGTTACCTTTTCTGAAGCTATAATTTTACCTTTTCCGAAGATATACTTTTGCTTTTCCGAAGCTAAACTTTTGCCTTTTCCGAAGCTATAATTTTAACTTTTCCGAAGGTATTCTTTTACCTTTTCCAAAGCTATACTTTTACCGTTTCCGAAGCTATACTTTTACCTTTTCCAAAGCTATACTTTTACCTTTTCCGGGGCTATGCTTTTACCTTTTCCAAAGCTATACTTTTACCTTTTCAGAAGCTATACTCTTATCTTCTCAGAAGCAGTACTTTTACCTTTTCAGAAGCTGTACTTTTACCTTTTCCGAAGGTATTCTTTTACATTTTCCGAAGCTATACTTTTATTCCGAGGCTATGATTTTACCTTTTCCAAAGCTATACTTTTACCTTTTCAGAAGCTGTACTTTTACCTTCTCAGAAGCTGTACTTTTACCTTTTCAGAAGCTGTAATTTCACCTTTTCCGAAGGTATTCTTTTACCTTTTCCGAAACTATACTTTTACCTTTTCCGACGCTATACTTTTGCCTTTTCCGAAGCAATACTTTTACCTTTTCCAAAGCTATGCTTTTACATTTTCCGAAGCTATACTTTTATAATTGTCTTCGGAAGCACTTTTGTGTCATGCGGGCTCGTAATCAACACAAGGCTGGCAGGTTACTTGGATATGAGGGAGGCTGAAAGTGATTTTGTGTCTCAGAAATTGTTTTCGTGACGTATATGTTTATGTTTTATCGTGTTTAGATTATTAACTCAGGGTTAATGACATGTGCTATGGATAGAGAGAGGCTGAAGAGAGATTTTTCTGTTCGGTGGTGATTGTTTTCGTATATATATATATATATATATATATATATATATATATTATATATATATTATATATATTGACAGATGTTGACACGTATATACTGTACGTATATATGATATATATATTTATATAATATGTGTCTGCTTTTATGTGTGTGCGTTGGCGCTTGCTTGCTCATGATTAATGGCTCTCTGTTCCATTTTCCGATCTAGCAACACTGATAACCATGATATAATAAGGTCAGCTCGACGTAAGGGCGTGTTTAATTCTCATTAACGAAAGAACAATAATACTTCAGAAGTGACGTATAAATTTATGTTAATGGCTCGCCTTGAGATTAACACCTAATGCTTTGTCTAAGCGGAGAGACGAGGGTGGATAATGAATAACCTTCCACGGCTTCAGCTTCACCCGGCTAACGTTAAAAAAGAAAGTTCACGCCTGATAGCAGTGATGGATCTGTTTTTAGAACTACGGCAACTTATATATATGTATATGTATTGTGTATGTATGTATGTATTATATATATGTATATATATACAAAATTATATACATACTGTATGTATGCTATATATAATATATACATATATATATATATTTTTCTTTATATATAGGCTACATATATATAATTCATACATACATATATATAATATATATATATACATACATATATATATATAATATATATATATATATATATATATATATATATATATATATATATATATATATATATATATATATATATATTAATAATAATGCTAATTTAGCCTCTGTTTTTTTGAGGCTTGGTCTCTCTTAAGGCAATAGAGAACATAAGTACATCCGCATTCAGTATTACGTAATTGACTACTGTTTAATTTTTCGGACGGCCTATTTCATGTACTTAGGGGAACCCCTTCAAATTACGTCATGTATAAAAACCGTGATGTGAGTACGCAAACTTTGCCTTTCAAGTACAAAACAAATGATTGTATTCGCTACGTAACTTCTAATGCCGTCAAAATACAACCTAAATACAAGCAGGCAGGCAGTCTTGAAGCAGCGCACATCCTTTGGAAAGCTTAACCGGAATCTTTATTTCTCACAGGTATTCCGATTCCCCTCCAGGAGAGATAAGAATGAAAAGAGAATTCTATTTACGTTTTTGCCTCCGCATCTCGTTCGTTTCCTTGGTATATTTAATGCACCTGATAACACACACATATATATACGTATGTATATGTACGATTATGTATACGTATATGTATATGTATGTATGTATGTATGTATGTTTGTATGTATATATGTGTATATGTATGTATATGCATGTGTATATATATATATATATGTATTGTACGGTATATATATTTATGTATATTTGTGTATATGTGTTATATACATGTGTGTATATATGTGTGTACGGTATATATATATGTATATAATATATACATACATACATTGGTACATACATACATACATACATACATACATACATACATACATACATACATACAAACATACATACATACATACATATACGGTATACGTACACGTATATGTAGTGTGAAACTCTTTCATGATCAGAAATGCACCGCAGTTGTTTTTGGCGTGGAAAATAACTTAATGCCAATTACTCGAACATCAAACCTGCACTAAAAAAAAAAAAGGGATAACGAATTATTACCGAAATGAATAAATAAAGATATTGAAAAGGGGGGAATAATTATAAGCTCGTGTGATCCATCAAAGCCATTACGCAAAATTAAAAGGAACTTCAAACAAACACGGATCATTGGATACTGGGATAGTGCACTCCATAATGTTTCACTCTCATTTTTATATAATATAAAACGTGTAGAGATTACGTCTGAACGATTTCCAGTCGTATGTTTAGACTTTGTGCTGGTGGTGTAAACAGGAATAAAAAAAAAAAGTAAAAAAGTGAGCCAAAGCATCTTCGGCACAATCGAGTTTTCTGTACAGCGTATAAACAAGGCTACCGAAAATAGATTTATTTTTACTGCGGTCTAGGTATATTGCTGTATGAGCCGCGGCCCATGAAACTTTAACAGCGGCCCGGTGGTGGCATGTCCTATATCGTTGCCAGACTCATGATTATGGCTAACTTTAACCTTAAATAAAATCAAAACTACAGAGGCCAGAGGGTTGCAATTTGGTATGGTTGATGATTTTTGACTGGATGATCAACATGCCAATTTGCAGCCCTCTAGACTCAGTAGTTTTTAAGATCTGAGGGTGGACAGAAAAAGTGCGGACGGACAGACAAAGCCGGCACAATAGTTTTTTTTCAGGAAACTAAAAAAAACAAAGAAGAATAATTTTCGACATTCAGTTTTCCTTTCAGAAAAGAACATGGAATGTTTTCTGAGAAAGTGTTTGCCTTGAGACTGGATCCTGAATAACAGGCGCGAAATTATATTATGTTTTTTTCCCGGAAAAAATAGAGGAGAGATGTTACGGAGTAAGAACGGAACGGTGCTTGGAAAGGGATGGAGAAGAAATAATAGTGAAGTTGAAACGTATAGAAGGGAAAGAGAAATCAGTAAAAATTCGGTAAAATTAGTTTCAGTTATGGAAATATTGTATCCGATGTATGCTTGCAATTACACGTAGACACCTGCACACTCGTATATATATATATATATATATATATATATAATATATATATATATATATATATATATATATATATATATATATATATATAAATATATATATATATATATATATATATATATATATATATATATGTACATATATTATATATACTGTATATGAATATATATGTATGCATGTATATATATTATATTATATATATGTGTGTCTGTGTGTGTACTAGTATATACATGTATGTGTGTGCGTGTTTGTGTGTGTGTATAATTGTGACAGTAATTATTTCCAGTAGGGTAGTTGACAGAAAAAGGAAGAATATTAGAAACAGCAGGATTGCTTGACACCGTCGTCTCGCCCTAATGACAATTTTCAGAAAGTAACTTAACATGTAATAATTACTATTTTGATTTTCCCTTTTAATAGTTTTTGTGGCTTCTGTAAAGAAAATGGAGCTACCAAACTCGAAATGTCTCGAAAAAATAAAAGTCCCGCTTTATAGATTTAGCTATAAGTGATATTGCAGTACATTCGATTTGCCTCGAATCTTTCGACCAGTATTAGGTCAGTTCTTGAATGGGTGACCTTTAATAGATGATGGGCAGTGACAGTGTGTGGGCTATAGTCATTGGGCTATCAACCCCATCCCATGGAATTAATTTTTTTAACAAGTCAGTGAAATACTATGTAGACTTTCTCTTCACGTTGATTTTAAGACTAGAAAACGTCGTAAGGTTGAGCCGTCCTAGGAAAATAACAAGTAAAAAATGCTCCGAAGTTTCTTCGGCGCAGTCGAGTTTTCTGTACTGCATATAATCAAGGCCACCGAAAATAGATTTATCTTTCAGTGGCCTCTGTATAATGGTGTATGAGCCGCGGCCCATGAACCTTTAACCACGGCCAGGTGTTGGCATGTCCTATATCGTTGCCAGACGCACGATTAGGGCTACGGAGGTTAGAGGGCTGCAATTTGATATGTTTCATGACTGGAGGGTGGATGATCAACATGCCAATATGTAGCCCTCTAGCCTTAGTAGTTTTTAAGATCCGAGGGCGGACAGAAAAAGTGCGGACAGAAAAAAGTGCGGACGGACAGACAAAGCCGGCACAATAGTTTTCTTTTCAGAAAACTAAAAACGGATCTTTATAGTACCTTGCAAATGGCTTTAGGAATCCAAATTGAGCGGCAATCGCTCGAAATAAGGTTCGAGAACCCGAGAGAGTTAATGAGATAGAAATCTTAAATAAAAAAATATGGAAAAACGTCAGGAACTTCCTAGCTATAAAGCGAATGATTTTCACGCGTCGTCTCACCCTGCTTCCATGCAACCCCAAATAACCGTGCCAAACGGAACAGGGGGAGTTATGATTTATGAATAACACAGGGGTGGAAAGAGACAAAAAGAAAACAGAAAAAAAAGAAGCGAGAAATGCCGTAAAAAGGATCCTCCATTAACCTTGATGTGAGAGAGAGAGAGAGAAAGAGAGAGAGATAGTTTTTCAAACGGTGACTCACAAAGGATCTCAGGAATTCCATTTGCGATATTTTGTCCGTGTTTTTAAGTGCCCTCTTTTTTTTCTTTCTTTTTTTTTTACACTGAAATGAGATCTTGCGTGGCTGAAATAATTATTTTATTTTGTTTGCAAAGCTCTGTCACAAGAGCTCCGTCTGTTGAGAAGGTATTTCCTAGTATTGTTAGATCATTTTCAATTTGATAATAATAACAATTATTATTGTTATTATTATTTTTTCCTCTTCTTCCTCCTCCTCCTCCTCAATTTTCATTTTGATATTAATAATAAAATAATTATTATTATTGTTATTATTTTCTCCTCCTCCTCCTCCTCCTCTCCTCCTCCTCCCTCCTCCTCCTCCTCCTCCTCCTCCTCCTCCTCCTCCTTAGTTTTCATTTTGATAATAATAATAATAATAATAATAATAATAATAATAATAATAATAATAATAATAATAATAATAATAATAATTATTATTATTATTATTATTATTATTATTATTATTTTCTCTTCCTCCTCCTCCTCCTCCTCCTCCTCCTCCTCCATCCTCTTCTTAGTTATTATTATTATTATTATTATTATTATTATTATTATTATTATTATTATTATTATTATTATTAATGTCATTTTTATTCCAATTTTAGTCTCGAAGCAAAAAAAAAAAAAGAAAGTAAATGTAATTCCCAGCGTATTTCCGTTTTGAAATCCTCGCCTCATTTACAATCGGTGCTCCATCATCATCATCATCGCTTTCCGAACGAACCCGTTTTCCCCTCCCGGAAGATTTTGCGAGAGATCTCAACAGTAATGAGTTGGCGAGAAAATACGTGGCCCATCCCTTGAAAAACCGTGCGTGAAATTGGAGGTTGATATACGCGGCGTCTGTAATGGCCTTCTTTCTCTCCGCCTTTGATTCATTTCAGTGTCCCCCCTTTTTTTTTTTGAGCAACTTTGAACTTTTGAAACTCGTAGTTCATCTGTAACTGAGTGATGGTGCGGTGCATTACTTTAGGTTCATCGCTGCGTCCGTTCGGCACCGCTATCTGCTACCTCTTTCATTCCTTTTGCTGTACCTTCCTTCATATTTTCTTTCTTCCATGTTGCTTTTTACACTCTCCTAATAATTGATTCATAGTGCAACTGCAAGTTTTCCTCTGGTTACGCCTTTCAAACCTCCTTTACTCTCAATTTTCCTTTCACCGCTGAATGACCTTATAGGTCCCAGTGCTTGGCCTTTGACCTAAATTCTATGTTCCATTTCCTTTTCTTTTCGCCTGAGTGTGATTCATATCAGTGCCCCCTTTTTGTAAAGTAACTTTGAACGTTTGATAATCTCAGTTCATCGGTAACTAAGCGATGGGAGAGAATTTAAACTGAGATTTAGTATTTAGTGTAAGGTGCCCTAAAGAATTTAGAGAAGTAGTATTCAATATATTTTACACTTACTGATGATATCTCTAAACTCTTTTTTATCCATGTGTCTGATACAGTTTTTTATTTATTCATTTATATGATACAGTTTTTTATGTATTCATTTGTCTTAGAGAAAAATGTATTTTCCGTTTATCTATTTAACTAATTGGAGGAGGAATTATTCTTCGTTTAGTTTATTTGCCAAAGAAAAAATGTACTACGGAGTTATTCAAGATGCTCAAGTCTTTTTTTAGCATTGCATGGTATTGTTGAGAGAGAGAGAGAGAGAGAGAGAGAGAGAGAGAGAGAGAGAGAGAGAGAGAGAGAGACGCAAGTATGCTCTCTATCACCCATTTTCACATAATCTAATTTCCAGAGAGCGAGCGAGGGAGGGAGGGAGAGATAAAATATAAACTCTGCGCGAAGTCAAAAACTGAAACATGGGAAACTCCAAGCTGAGAGCCCGCTCCCTAATCCGTGTTAACCAAATTTAACTGCGCTGTAATCCGGTAAAGATTAGGTTTATCACAGGGCTAATTAACATCCTTCCGGAAGTTTGGAAAAATCTCCTCCGTCTCCCGGAACTCTTGCCAAACGAAGGCGGGTTGTGGGGTGGGGCGTGGGCGTGCTTTTTCAAAGGGTTTCAAGCAGGGGAAGACATGAAAAGTCTCGGAGCGTTAGGTTTAGGAGACGAAGATTGTACGAAAGATTTTGGAAAATGGGAGGGGAGTTGAATAACATGTTGGATAGTGCAGGAGAAATGAAGGTTTTATGACTGGGGTAATGTACAATGTATAAATGATAACATGGGATAATGTACTGTGCATAAATGTTAATATAGGAAAATGTACAATGTATAAATGATGACATGGGATAATGTACTGTGCATAAATGTTAATATAGGAAAATGTACAATGTATAAATGATAACATGGGATAATGTACAATGCATAAATGATAATATGGGATAATGTACAATGCATAAATGATAATATGGGATAATGTACAATGTATAAATGATAATATGGGATAATGTACAATGCATAAATGATAATGAAGGTTCAAAGCTAAAAAGAATAAGATATTGAATAATGCAGGAGAAATGAAGGTTTTATGACTCGGATAATGTACAATGTATAAATGATAATATGGGATAATGTACAATGCATAAATGATAATGAAGGTTCAAAGCCAAAAAGAATAAAATATTGAATAATGCAGGAGAAATGAAGGTTTTATGACTGGGGTAATGTACAATGAATAAATGATAGTGGAGGTTCAAAGCTAAAAAGAATGAAGTATTGAATAATTCAGGAGAAATGAAGGTTTTGTGACTGGGATAATGTACAATGCATAAATGATAATGAAGGCTCAAAGTTAAAAAGAATAAGATACTGGATAATGCAGGAGAAGTGAAGGTTTTATGACTGGGATAATGTACAATGTATAGATGATAATGAAGCTTTCAGACTGGAATAATGTACAATGTATAAATGATGGTGAAGATTCAAAGCTAAAAAGAATAAAATATTGAATAACGTAGGAAAATGAAGGTTTTATGACTGGGATAATGTACAATGTATAAATGATAATAAGATTGAAAGCTACAAAAGGTACAAAACTTCTCGCGAGACCCATGACACTATTGAGCTCAATTTGTTTTTGATACAAAATATAAAATTAGTAACGATTAAAAAATGCATTCTGGTACATAGTGTGTAGGCAAGCAACAAACTTTGTGTTCTCAAAAGAAAAAGATGCGCAACAATTAAAAACAAATATCTGTTGTTGTATGGATATTTTTTGAAGATTAGCCCACGCCTAGTTGTTAACGAAACTTTTAGCTGACAACGCATGTTTTGTAGAATGCAAAGTAATATTGGAGAACATAATGATCTGAGTGGAAGAATTTGAATAAGTGTATTAAGAAGTTGTTATATAAATATACGAAGCAAACAGAGAGAGAGAGAGAGAGAGAGAGAGAGAGAGAGAGAGAGAGAGAGAGAGAGAGAGAAAAATTATGGTATGTATTTACTCGGCACAATGATTAAGAGCGGAAGAATATTGATGAGCGTATTACGAAGTTGTTATATAAATCAGCAAACAGAGAGAGAGAGAGAGAGAGAGAGAGAGAGAGAGAGAGAATTATGGTACGTGTTTACTCGTCAGGAAAGGACAGCAAAACTCATTTTCGAGAAACCATTAAAATTCATCATCATTGCTGTAACATGACTATTTCCCATTATTTTCATATCTTCTCAAAGTCATACTCATTGGTAGATCCTGTGGAAACTAATTAATTTTTCTCTTTCATATTTTTGTATATTGTCAACGTATAATCGATGATTAGGTCTCGATAAATTGTAGAAATAAAAAAAAGTGCATAACTTTTCTAGGTCTGTGGTGTGAGACAAAATTGATTTTATCTTTTACTTGATAAAGTAAAAGAAAAAATGGTTAGGCATTCTTCGAACGGACAAAAATTGAGCTTTGATATATGGCCTGAAATTGCCGTTCATTTAGCTTTTCAATTACAAAAACACGCGAGAGTTTGTGATGGTCTAAAACTCAAGAATATTATTATAATTCAAAGAAATGCCTCGATAACAC
>NC_089742.1:48268742-48288742 GCF_040412425.1 Macrobrachium rosenbergii | reverse complement strand
AATGTATTTTATCGAAACATGTCTCTCTCTCTCTCTCTCTCTCTCTCTCTCTCTCTCTCTCTCTCTCTCTCTCTCTCCAAGAATAGACATTAGGAACGTTAACCAATGTATTTTATCGAAACATGTCTCTCTCTCTCTCTCTCTCTCTCTCTCTCTCTCTCTCTCCAAGAATAGACATTAGGAACGTTAACCAATGTATTTTATCGAAACATCTCTCTCTCTCTCTCTCTCTCTCTCTCTCTCTCTCTCTCTCTCTCTCAAGAATAGACATTAGGAACGTTAACCAGCGTATTTTATCCAAACAAGTAGTCTCTCTCTCTCTCTCTCTCTCTCTCTCTCTCTCTCTCTCTCTCTCTCTCTCTCTCTCTCAAGCAAGAGGACATTAGTAAGGCACTTCTGGGAATCCGAATGGCAGGAATTCCGGAATGAAAGGAATGGAGGGGGAATCCCTATGTAAATCTCAGGAAGCAGAGATTCCTTCTTATTTTTTATTTTCATTTCTCTCCCTCTCATTTCACTCTTTTCTCCTTGGCAGGGAATAAAACGCGTCATTTCCAACAGCAAAGGGATTTTCATTACGGCTTTTAAGAAATGAATATGCAGTTAGGGTAGGCCGTAGCCCTTTGTGACAGGGATTTTAATCGCGGTACCCTTGAAGGCTCGTTGCCATGTAAATTGAACGGAATGAAACTCCTTCTCTGAAGAATTTACAATGTTCACGAAGTTTTGTTGCCTAGAACAATTCTCCTTGTATTTTTAAATCATTTAATTACATTTATATCTGTTTATTTATTAATTTGTTAATTTATTTTTTTTTCTAATGACCAATCTCTTCTTTCTGTATTTCATATTACCTTCTTTTGCGTCTTTCAAGTGAACACCATAATATTCTTTGGAAGCCTGAATTTCAGGTCAGTGGCCCTTGTGGCGGGCTTGTTCCATAGGGATATGGTTCGTCTTCTGAATAATAATAATAATAATAATAATAATAATAATAATAATAATAATAATAATAATAATAATAATATTGCGTAACTGAAGTCCCACTTCCAAACGCCGACATGTCGTTATATAATAATAATAATAATAATGATATTTTTCTTCTTCTTCTTCTTCTTCTTCTTCTTCTTCTTCTTCTTCTTCTTCTTCTTCTTCTTCTTCTTCTTCTTATTATTATTATTATTATTATTATTATTATTATTATTATTATTATTATTATTGCGTAATTGAAGTTCCACTTTCAAACGCCGACAATAATAATAATAATAATAATAATAATAATAATAATAATAATAATAATAATAATAATAATAATAATAATAATAATGCGTAACTGATGTCCCACTTGAAACGCCGAGATGTCTTTATAATAATAATAATAATAATAATATTGCGTTCCTGAAGTCCCACTTCCAAACGCCGACATGTCTCTGAAACTTTCCCTCCTTCGCCCAGATATTTGATTTCACCTTTTTTCTGGGCCAAGTTGAAACCAGACAGCGTCCTCCTAACTGGACGGAATTCTTCCTCACGAACAAAAATTAAGACTCCGGTATCAAATGTCTAACCAGGAGTGGATCACGTTGCCTTGGCTTTTCGGTAACAGTGATATTAAGTGGTACGAACGTCAGTATTTTATAAATGCTCAGATAAGTGGTACGACTGTGTCAGTATTTTATAAATGCTCAGATAAGTGGTACGACTGCAGTATTTTATAAATGCTCAGATAAGTGTTACGGCTGTGTCAGTATTTTATAAATGCTCAGATAAGTGGTACGACTGTCAGTATTTTGGAAATGCTCAGATAAGTGGTACGACTGTCAGTATTTTATAAATGCTCAGATAAGTGGTACGACTGTCAGTTTTATATAAATGCTCAGATAAGTGGTACGACTGTCAGTATTATATAAATGCTCAGATAAGTGGTACCGTACGACTGTCAGTATTCTATAAATGCTTAGATAAGTGGTACGACTGTCAGTATTTTGGAAATGCTCAGATAAGTGGTACGACTGTCAGTATTTTATAAATGCTCAGATAAGTGGTACGACTGTCAGTGTTTCATAAATGCCCAGATAAGTGGTACGGCTGTGTCAGTATTTTATAAATGCTCAGATAAGTGGTACGACTGTCAGTTTTATATAAATGCTCAGATAAGTGGTACGACTGTCAGTATTTTATAAATGCTCAGATAAATTGGTACGACTGTCAGTGTTTCATAAATGCCCAGATAAGTGGTACGGCTGTGTCAGTATTTTATAAATGCTCAGATAAGTGGTACGACTGTCAGTTTTATATAAATGCTCAGATAAGTGGTACGACTGTCAGTATTATATAAATGCTCAGATAAGTGGTACCGTACGACTGTCAGTATTCTATAAATGCTCAGATAAGTGGTACGACTGTCAGTTTTATATAAATGCTCAGATAAGTGGTACGACTGTCAGTATTTTATAAATGCTCAGATAAGTGGTACGACTGCAGTATTTTATAAATGCTCAGATATTTTACAGAATAACATAAATTGTGATTGCCAAGGTCTATAGGCCTTCGTGGTTGCTTCTTGAGCTATTCTTATACAAAAACCGATTACTAATTGTTAAGGTTATTTATTAATAGTTTTCTTATAGTAGTTTGAAAGGACATTACAAAAACTTTCCTCTTAACTTTCGTTAACTTTCTGTTTGCAGAAAGGTTTTTGCTCAGTTGTTTCACAGCTAACAAACCTGCTGTCTTAACTTATGTGTATGGCTAGAAGAATTATCCATAAATTAAGACCGCGGGTTTGTTAGACATGAAAAATACAAATTAATTCAGAAATTTGTCATTTTTTAAGTACCCTAAAACTTTCCAAAAATCACGAATTCTATTAAAAAGTTTTGGTCTGAATGAGAGTCAACATCGTCGAGCAACATAAAACGCACGGACCTGATCCCTAGAAGTGAGCGAGTTCCCCAGGGCCGTAATCCCGTAAAGATTAAGTTTATCACGAAGGTAATTAACGTCCTCTCAGAAGTTTGGGAAATCCTACATCGCCAGAATTCCTTGGTAAACAAGGGAAGGATTTTTCATATGGTCATGTGTTTAAGTATAAGCGGAAAGACTCAGAGAGTGTAAAATTGTCTTTTGGAGTACGCGGAAGGATTTTGAGGGAGACTTGATAATGTCCAGTGGAATATAACACAAAATCGTTCAACGAAAGTGAAGGAAAACTTTGAATGATGAGTTTGTGCTTCAGTCAAGAGAATAACTCGTAATATACAACGGTAATTAGTGGAAAAAAGATGCTTAGCTCTGTCATAAGAACAGATAGAACAAATAACAGATTCAGGTTAGTTCAAGATATCCATGTATTTATAAATAAGACGTTGTCCTTTTAAAAGAAAATATTATGTATTTATAAAGACTTTGTATTATAAAAGAAAATATCTATCTATTTATAATTAATACATTTTTAATGAGAATATCTGTGTATGTATAAATAGGACCTTTTTCTTTAAAAGAGAAAATCTGTCTGTATTTATAAAGAAAGCCTCGTTTAAAAAAACATAAAACGAATAAAAGCTGTGGTATCATAGAGTTTTTTTTTGTAAGATTAGCGCAAACGGATGGGGCATCAGCCTGGGAACTTGAAATGGGCAAGCAAAATTCGTATCCTACACAGGATGCAGAACAAATACTGAAAGGGGATTTGAGGGAATTATATGGGAAGGAATGTGTGGGAAACGGCTGCATATAAACCTATAAAGGGAAAAGAGAGAGAGAGAGAGAGAGAGAGAGAGAGAGAGAGAGAGAGAGAGAGAGAGAGTGAGTTTGTCTCTTTGGAATGTGAATATGGAGATTCGTTTTCATTACAGTAGCATACCCTGTAAGGAGATAGTGCCGTCTGTGCGCCTCATGCGGTGCACTGTAGGCATTACTGGAGGTTCTTTGCAGCGTCCCTTCGGCCCGTAGCTGCAACCCATTTCATTCCATTTACTGTACCTCCGTTCATATTCTCTTTATTCCATCGTACTTTCCACCCTCTGCTAACAATTGTTTCGCAGTGCAACTGCGAGGTAAGACCTTTTTACTGTCAATTTCCGTTTCTTCGCTGAATGACCTCATAGCTCCCAGCGCTTTGACTTTTGCCTTTTCTATTCTAGTGCAGTAGCATCAACACTTCGAACAGGTTCTCTCTCTATATCTCCAGAGTAGTTTCCTCACTTACCTACCCCAGTGAGCAGCGCTTTCAATTCTCAATTCTTCCGCTCGACGTCTCCTTCCATTCGGCAGCGCGCTCGCGGAAAGTAGAACTCCCCTTTGTGCTTCATGGCTCCCTGGTCTCATTCTTCTTCGCAGGAGACTATCGACTCGCCTTTTACAGGGGAGCTTAAGCTGCACAGCATTGCGCTCTCCGGGAAAAGATCAATGCAAAACGCCGGATACTTCTGAAAAGGCTTAGAAGCCTGCAGGCGTGAAACTTATGCTTACGGCGAAGTGGCTTGCTGTTGCAGGAGAGCTGGCCTGCACCTCTCTCTCTCTCTCTCTCTCTCTCTCCTCTCTCTCTCTCTCTCTCTCTCTCTCTCTCTCTCTCTCTCTCTCTCTCTCTCTCTCTCTCTCTCTCTCTGTACGTAGCCAAGGAGGCCCGGGTCCGATCTTTGAGTTAAGTACAATATTTTCCAGGTATCTTAGACGGAATTTGCCTCCGCATGCCTAGAGTTTGAACTATGTATTTTGTGATCAGACGTCTGTTGAATGTCGCTGAGCGTAAAAACACACAGACACACACACAATAAGAAGGAGGAGAGAGAGAGAGAGAGAGAGAGAGAGAGAGAGAGAGAGAGAGAGAGAGAGAGAGAGAGAGAATAAATAAAACACAACTGAAATGGAAGTGTCTCAGAGTGGTAATCCTCACCCTGAAAAAAAATAGGAATTATTCGCCATTTATTTATCTGTCTCTGGAAAGCTTAACCTCTCTCTCTCTCTCTCTCTCTCTCTCTCTCTCTCTCTCTCTCTCTCTCTCTCTCTCTCCCAAGCGTCAGAACATTAGCAGAGCGCTGCTGCTGCGAATCAGACTGACATTCCAACATGAAAGGAATGGAGGGGAATTCCATCGAAAGTCTTAAAAAGCAAACTACTCTCTCTCTCTCTCTCTCTCTCTCTCTCTCTCTCATTTTCCTCACTTCAGAGGGCTGTGGTGAAGCGTCTCATTTTTAATGGGGAAGGTTTTGATTATGAATTTCAATAAATGAATATGCAATTAAGGTAGATCTGTTGTCCTTTTTGAAGGCTAGACGTTCAGCTGTCGTTTTCAGAAAGGCAGACGACCGGGTAAATGGGCGGAGAAAAAAAAAACCGTGTATTTTTGATCAGGGAAATTATAAAAAAAAAAAAGATGAACAGCATGCGCAAACCCTCTTAGGTTAATTGAAAATACTGGGCACCACCTGAACCTTTCTCTGGCTTAAAGAAATTAGATTTCCTCTTTTTTTTTTGGCTTTTGTTTTAATCAATTTGATTTTTCTTTATTAAGAAAGTTGAAGCAAGGTGTCAAAATTTCTTTGCTAGGACAGAGATTGGTTGAGGCAAGGTGTCAAAATTTCTTTGCTAGGACAGAGATTGGTTGAGGCAAGGTGTCAAAATTTCTTTGCTAGGACAGAAATTGGTTGAGGCAAGGTGTCAAAATTTCTTTGCTAGGACAGAAATTGGTTGAAGCGGTGTCAAAATATCTTTGCTAGGACAGAAATTGGTTGAGGCAAGGTGTCAAAATTTCTTTGCTAGGACAGAAATTGGTTGAAGCGGTGTCAAAATATCTTTGCTAGGACAGAAATTGGTTGAGGCAAGGTGTCAAAATTTCTTTGCTAGGACAGAAATTGGTTGAAGCGGTGTCAAAATATCTTTGCTAGGACAGAAATTGGTTGAAGCGGTGTCAAAATATCTTTGCTAGGACAGAAATTGGTTGAAGCAGTATCAAAATTTCTTTGCTGGGACAGAAATTGGTTGAAGCAAGGTGTCAAAATTTCTTTGCTAGGACAGAAATTGGTTGAAGCAGTGTCAAAATTTCTTTGCTGGGGCAGAAATTGGTTGAAGGGTAGGGTTGATATGACACATCCACTCTCCACCTGCAAACCTGTTTATCCGCCACGGTTGGGGCAGGGTAGATAGGGAATCGGGAGGGTAGGGGAGACATGACACATCCACCCACCTCCTGCAAACCTGTTTGTCCACCCCGGTAGGGGCGGGGTAGGTAGGGGATCGGGAGGGCTGGGGAGACACGACACATCAAGCTCGAACGGAATGATAACTAAAATGAAAATGGAAAAAAGAGATAAATGCTGAACACCAGCAGAGAAACATCTGGCTAAAATGCATTGCATTTGCTTCTGCGTTTTCGATACGAATTCATTTTACTAGTTAGAAAAAAAAAACAGGTTTTGCTCTTGGCAAGTATTTATTTTTAGTGTTATTTTTGTGACACTTTTTCAGCTTTTATCAATATCTTTTTGTAGAAATTTTTTCTGCATTTTCTTTCTGGGGATTTTTGGTTTGTAAATTTTATGCTATAAACTTGCATTTTAACGAACGTTTGCGTAGAGGCATGCATGAATAAACGGAGAGAGAGAGAGAGAGAGAGAGAGAGAGAGAGAGAGAGAGAGAGAGAGAGAGAGAGGAGCCTGCGATAGTTGCCTTGATTGCAATCGTTACGTTTGTGTAGAGGCATATGATTAAACGGAGAGAGAGAGAGAGAGAGAGAGAGAGAGAGAGAGAGAGAGAGAGAGAGAGAGAGAGCGTATAACTTGACATGGATAGGCCGCCAGTAGTTAATTCTCACCTTAAATAAGAAGGTATCTAACTATCTATTCTGTCACTGAGTACTCAGTAGCCTGACTCTCTCTCTCTCTCTCTCTCTCTCTCTTTTCTCTCTCTCTCTCTCTCTCTCTTTCTCTCTCTCTCTCTCTCTCTCTCCGTTTAATCATATATGCCTCTATACAAACGTAACGATTGCAGTCAAGGTAACCATCGCTGGCTCTCTCTCTCTCTCTCTCTCTCTCTCTCTCTCTCTCTCTCTCTCCTCTCCTCCTCCTCCTCCTCCTCCTCCTCCTCCTCCTCCTCCTCCAAGCATCAGGACATTAGTAGAGGGCTTCTGGGAATCACGATGGCCTCCCAAGATGAAAGGAATGGGCGGGAATTTCGATGAAATCTCAGGAAGGAAAATCCCTTTTTCCCCCTTATTTCTCTCTCAAGCTCTAATTTTCCTCACCTTCAGTCATCCACAGTAAATCATTTAATTTTAATTTAAGAGATTCAAGAAACGGATATGCCATCGGGGTAGTTCTGAGCTTCGTTGGCTGAACTTGAACTGTAGTTTTCAAATGGTTGGATGAAAAAATAGTTTAAAAAAAAAGAAATAGAAGACACGTACTGGCTTTGGAAAATTTTATGGGTAACTACTTCTTCGTCTGAGTTGTGCTGACATCATATCTTGAATTTTTTCCAGGTTAAAAAAAATTCACTTTTCCCTTCTTTGAAAAACAGTTTTTCTCTGGTTTAAAAAATTCTCTCTTTTTTTTCTCCTTGGTTGAAAACATTTCACCTTTTTTCCTGGTTTAAAACTATCCTCTTTTTTCCCCTGGTTTAAAAATATTATCTTTTTTCCCTGGTTTAAAACTATTCTCTTTTTTCCATGGTTTAAAAAAATTGTTCTCTCTTTTTTCCCTGGTTTAAAAAAATTCTGTTTTTGTGGTTAAAAAAATCTTTTTTCCTTGTTTAAAAATTCTCTTTTTTCCCATGGTTTAAAAATTTCTCGCATTTTTCCATGGCTTAAAAAATCGCTTTTTTCCCCTTGTCTTGAAAATATCTTTCCCTTTTTTTCTCTAGTTTGGTTTTTAAAAATCTCCTTTTTTTCCTTGGTTTAAAAAATTTCCCTTTTTTCCCAGATAATTTTTTTTCCCGATTATAAAAAAGTTATCTTTTTTCCCTTGTTTGAAAAAAATTTTCCCCTCTCTCTCTCTCTCTCTCTCTCTCTCTCTCTCTCTCTCTCTCTCTCTCTCTCTCTCTCTCTGGGTTTCGACATCATGCCTCAGACCAGAAGTGGCCGACGCCATAGAGGATTTCGATAGAAATCGGAATTTCCTGAAATGTCATCGATACGTTACAGAGGCTTTTCGTTATTTCTTTCAATTTCGGCCACCGACAAAGTCGAATACACTAACAATGAAATTGGAAATTGGAAAGAGCCGAATGCAGATTGCCAGCAGAGGAAGCCTCGGGCAGAAATGCATAATAATACTTGCTCCTCTGTTTTCGGTATGATTTTATTTTATCAGTTTACACTAAAAAATTCAAAATTTTTATTTTTTTTTATTTTCCGTATGTTGCGTTTGACTTTTCCTTCTTTTACCTTTGCACTTTAAGGAGTATTTTATAGGCTTCTAAATCTTTTGGTTGGTAAATATTTTAATTCTTTTGGTTCGTAAATATTATATTTAATCATTTTATTTTAATGATTGTTTTGGTTTATTGTATAAGTATATATATTCTTATGAGAGAGAGAGAGAGAGAGAGAGAGAGAGAGAGAGAGAGAGAGAGAGAGAGAATATACGCATATATATTCTTTGACAACACTTTATTATGATTGAAAAAATACATACATGGAAGAAACCTTTACTGAAGGGAAGAGTCAACCAACACATGACGGAAAGATCTATACTGGAAAAATAATAGAAAAAGAAAAGATAAGATAACAGAACAGAGATTCAGACAATAAAGAATCATAATACGCAGGAAACATAAAAGCACTTGCTTGTAGGCAGCAGTAGACCCCTAAATATGCAACGAATGACCCCGTCTGCTTGAAATGGGGTTTCTGTGTGGGGTTGTAGCGCG
Source organism: Macrobrachium rosenbergii (assembly GCF_040412425.1). Taxonomy (NCBI): domain Eukaryota; kingdom Metazoa; phylum Arthropoda; class Malacostraca; order Decapoda; family Palaemonidae; genus Macrobrachium; species Macrobrachium rosenbergii. The sequence continues at coordinate 48,279,874 of NC_089742.1, read as the reverse complement.
GCCCTGGCGTTGGTGAATTTGGGATTATTACGCGTTTCTACCTTTCGCCCTGAAATTGTCAGATTTTTGGGTGTAATAGCAATAATAGTAATGATAACGATTTTAATCGTGGTTGTGTTAAGGATATTTATTAATGGTTAGAGTATCCACAGTTGTATAGTTGTATAGGCATACGTTTATTTATAATATTAACAACAGGAACTGTCGGATGTTTTTATATTTACACACATTTTTATATATATATGTATATGTTTGTATTTATTTATTTTTATTTATATTTATATGAATAAATATATCCGACTTACATCGGGATCGAGCTCCGGTCTCTCAAATGAAAGGCAAGGGCGCCACCGACTGAACCACTCAAGACGATACGAGTCGGAAATTTATTTTATGGGAAAAACGTTCTCATGTATTGATTCGTTCCATCACCTAATTGATGATATTATATCACGAAAATCATCAGCAACATAAAGACCGTCTTTTCATTTTGTTTCTCTCTGAAGGGGTCTTATGCGAAATGAGTTCTCCCTACGATCTTTTATCTGATTCACTTTCTGCCGGATTTGCCGTTTGTTCAAGATCTTCGTCTTTTTAATTTTTCGATAATATCCCGGTCCTTCCTACTGGTCGGCGTCCTGCTACTTCTGTTCCTGCTACTTCTTATCGCATATCCATTCAATCTCCAGCATTGAGATCTTGGTCTGTTGTCAGCCTTTAAATACCAAAACAAGTATGAATTAATATCAGTTTGTTTTTACCTAAAAATCGTCACCTCAGATGAAAAGCTTTTTCAGTTGATATTTATTTAAATATAAACTCCCCCACCCTCCAAGCTTACGCGCAGCTTCTCCATTCCCTCCCCTCCTCCCCTAACTAAGAGAGAGAGAGAGAGAGAGAGAGAGAGAGAGAACATTTCTTACGAGGCCAAAGATTCGGATCCATTTGTTCTCGCCGAATGAAAACTGAAGCCCCCTTCCGGACGGGAGCAAGCATCTTTATTTCTCGCGATGTCGAGGCCTCTCACATTTTGAAAGGCCTTCGCTTCACTTTTTCAGCCGTTCTTATCTCTCTCTCTCTCTCTCTCTCTCTCTCTCTCTCTCTCTCTCTCTCTCTCTCTCTCTCCCCTGTGCGCGCCTCACCAGACGCAGCGATGTTTATGAAGCAGCTGACGTCTCGCCTTCCAGTCTTTGTTTTATAGAGAACGATGCTTTCTTAACCTCCTCCTCCTCCTCCTCCTCCTCCTCCTCCTTCCCTTCGTCTCTTTCTTTAACTGTGGTTTATGGCCGGCTTCCGCTTGCTGCCTGGGAGCACATGCACTCGCTCTCATGCACGTAGTAACACGCACGCAAGCACGCATTTCTGGGCGTCATTATCGTGTTGTGTAAAAACATTAGCACATGCAGACAGGCACTTCCATGCACCCAGTCACATATTTGTAACCAAGCAAATACATCCCCTCACTGACACTAGGGCATGTCTGTCTATATATCTATTCTGTTTATATGTCTATCTGTCTATTATCTATATATGTACATATATATGTTACATATAATGTATATGTGTATGTGTGCATATGTATATATATACATACTTATATATATATATACATATATATATATATATATATATATATATATATATATATATATATATATATATATATATATATATATATATATATATATATATATATATATATATATATAGAGAGAGAGAGAGAGAGAGAGAGAGAGAGAGAGAGAGAGAGAGAGAGAGAGAATAAGCTGATTCATGCACAAAACATTTTAAGCGTAATGTGACTCTGCCAATGTCATGCACTGTAAATGCATACGCATATACTGTATATGCGCAAATGAACATGTAGACATGTTGGCTTAGTCACTGTGCTCATCATCGTACTTCTCACTATCTGAATAAGAGATTTGGTTCCCTTCAAGAGCAAATCTCCTTACTACTTCATTCATCTCTTTAATTTCGGCTCTTTTCTCGTCTCGTCACTTACCGGAGTTTTGCGACCGTAAAGGGAATAAGGGAGAAGAGAGTAAACTAAAAGAAAAAGCAGAATTCAAATCTTTTTTCTCTAATTAGGCGGACCTGGTGTTGTGTATATTTCCCCCACTTCATTTTCCCTTCAGCATTAGCGACTTTTATAGTTTCACTTCCTTCAGTTATTGCTTTATTTTACTCTCTTTTCCTCAGACTTTTCAGTTTGATTTTATTAACACTTCTTTGTCTTCGGTTTTGTATCTAATTTATGCTTTGCTTTTTCTCCTTTCACTTATTTATAGATATTATACCTTCTCTAGTGACTCCTGCATTTGTTTTCATATAATCTCCTTTACGTAATTAATCTGATTAAATCTTTCAGGTTAGAGGATTTAAATGGCCTTTACAGCTGAATCTTATTCTTATTTTTGTTTCTAATCTAATCCCTCACCTTTTCATCCTCGATTTTATTGACAGGTTTGATGCACCTTCATTTTCATTTCCTGCAACAATATATCTTTGTTACTGAGTTATTTACCTATCGTTTTCTGTCCGATATCCCAAGTTTTCTCCATCTAATTGATCATTTGCTTTCTTTTTAACCTTACCTTCTTTTTCAGTCATTTCCTATCTTTTTAGTGTGTTTACAGTCATCACTGCTTTCCATCTAATCTTATTCTTGCCCAGTTCCTTACTTTTCAATTTAATTCCACCTTCCATTTCAACCCAATAATCTTGTAATGTTCTTCCTAAGCTCATGTTATATTTCTATCTTATTTTTCAGCTATTTCCTACATTTTTGTGTGTTTAGAGCCATCACTGCTTTCCATCTAATCTTATTCTTGCTCGTTCCTTACTTTTCAATATAATTCCACCTTCCATTTCAACCTCATAATCTTGTAATGTTCTACCTAAGCTCACGTTATATTTCTAAATTATTTTTTCCATACTTTCATATTGGTTTTTTGGTTATTTTCTATTAAGTCTCATCACATTTTCTTCTAATTTCATCTCCTTTAATGTAAGATTTCCGTAATTTTCTGTCAAATCTCACCTTTTTTATTCTTGCCCTCGTTTGCCTGCAGGGTTTAATATTGTTTTCTATTTTATCTTTCTATCCCTTCCTCTCTAATTCCACTGTCTCTTATTTTCAGATTTTGCCTCAATTTTCCAGCTAATCCCACCTGCCCTCTCGTCCTAATTCTATATTCGTTGTCCCTTTGCCCTCCCGTTTATTGGGATTTTATTGTCTCAATTCTCTGTTTAATCGTGGCCTATTTTCACGTTTAATCTCAACTTTATTTATTGAAACTATTGTTGTTTTCCTTTTAATTCTTCTCTGGATTCGACTTAGTTTAATCTTCACCTTTGCTTTTCTGTTGGGCTTTACTTTTGTTGTATTTTTTGCCTTAACGTAGTATTTTATTAATTTCTCTTTATCGTTAAATGGATGTATATTGTTGCGTTGTTTTGATCAAATCTCGCTTTTCTTTCTGCATTGTCCTCGCATTTTCTAAACCCGTGGTTCTTGACCTTTTTATTACCACGCCCCCCCTCTGAGAGTTGGTCCCTCCCTCCACGCCCCCCTTTCATCTATGAGTAAAATTCCCTCACATACTTAAAGGAAAATAAAAAAGAGAGAAAGAGAGGGGGTGTTTTTATTCTTTTGGAAATGAATTAGTGAGATACTTGGCACTGCTTCTTAGCGACTCTTGTTAAGAGAATACCGAATATAACTCGAGAATTTTTTCATTTTTCCGTAGGTCTCGCGTCCCCCCCTTGGAAATTGCTGGCGCCCCCTAGGGGGCACGCCGACCCCCTGGTCGAGAACCACTTTTCTAGACCAAGAGGCTAATTTCGAAGGGAAAGGGCCTTATCTTTTCGATTTCAAGTGGAAAGTCCGACCTATAACAACAGAAAACATTGCCGAAACTGTCAGTAAACCTTACTAGACTTCTCAAGGGTCAGAGAGAAACAAATTGAGTAGTATTACAAAGAAGCGAAATCTGTCCCTGACGAGTTTCTTCAAGGCGGGGGCGGGGTTGGTAATCGTCCGAATTCAGACCTCTTAACAAAAACAATTAGGAACAACTTCAAATAATCAGTTTTCCCCTCCTCCTCCTCCTCCTCCTCCTCCTCCTCCAAATACTCAGATTTCCCCTCCTCCTCCTCCTCCTCCTCCTCCTCCTCCTCCCTCCTCCTCCCTCCTCCTCCTCCTCCTCCCTCCTCCTCCTCCTCCTCCTCCTCCCAACGAGTTTCCGCCAAAGAGGAGGCAGACATTGAAGAGAATGGGTGGGGCTGTAAAGTATTCGATTCTGGAGCCAATGGCTTATTATCATCTTCATCCGTTTTCCTTCGAAATTGACGGGAGGCGATGCTTTCGTTTGCTTCTTAGCCTGTCTGTTTGTGCTAACCAGATGTTGACAGAGAGCCTGGAACGAATTTCGATGAAACATTGTGACCTCCTCGTGATAATAATTTTTTTTAGGTCGATGTTGAAATATCTTTGATGGTTTTGCGTCACGGAAAGCATCTTGCTCATTATTAAGTATACTTTATGCGCATGCATGCACACACACACGCACATACACACATTTAAGAAGCTTTGAACGAATTTTGGTGGCTCACGGTGACTTCCTCGTTATAACAAAATTTTTTTTTGGTGGATATCATTATTATGTATACTTTATACACACACACACACACACACATTTTAAAGCAAACTTTCCTTGAATAAATTCCCAATTCAATAAGCAATAATTAAACATGGAATGATTAATGAATTAGTAATAAACAAAGACTAATCCACAAGATACTCCAATATCATACATCATATGCCAGTGACAGTTATTAAGCAATATGTTCTTGCAGGGCTTGGAGAAGGTACGCTTTCTGCCGAGGACCTTAGTTTCTGTAACTTGTTTTTCTTTCGCCTGGGAGCCAGGCTTCCTGAGGGCTATAGCTGTGTCTGCTCCCTCCGTCAGGTAACATTTCTTTCCCCTTAGGAGTCTAATTTCCACAGCTGAGTGTAAGCGCTTTGAGTGTCGTCTTTCCATCCTTCCCCTGTGGTAATGACATTCAAATTAGATGTAAACCAAACACCTCACTTTGTTATCAGCGAGAAGAAGAAGAAGAAGAGGAAAAAGAAGAAGAAGAAGAGGAGGAGGAGGAGGAGGAGGAGGAGGAGGAGGGAGGAGGAGGAGGAGGAGGAGGAGGAGGAGAAGAAGAAGAAGAAGAAGAAGAAGAAGAGAAGAAGAAGAAGAAGAGGAGGAGGAGGCGGAGGAGGAGGAGGAGGAGGAGGAGAAGAAGAAGAGAAAAGAAGAAGAAGAAGAAAAAATGAGGAGGAGGAGGAGGAGGAGGAGGAGGAGGAGGAGGAGGAGGGGAGGAGAAGAAGAAGAAGAAGAAGAAGAAGAAGAAGAAGAAGAAGAAGAAGAAGAAGAAGAGGAGGAGGAGGAGGAGGCGGAGGAGGAGGAGGAGGAGAGGAGGAGGAGGGGAGGAGGAGAAGAGAAGAAGAAGAAGAAGAAGAAGAAAGAGAAGCAACAAGGAGAAGAAGAAGAGGAAGAGGAGGAGGAGGAGGAGGAGGAGGGAGGAGGAGGAGGAGGAGGAGGAGGAGGAGGAGGAGGAGGAGGAGGAGGAGAGGAATGATGTCATTAAATTTAAGGCTCACTGCTCCATCTCCATTAATTTTTTATCTCTGGTCTCCCACGCCTGCGCATGTGCGTGTGATTGTAATCACTTTTATGAATGCGTGCTCGCGTGTGTGTAAAGTCAAATGGTTACTATTGCATTCGTGATTGTAATCACGGTTACGAATGCGTGCTTACATGTGTTAGGTCAAATGGTTACTTTTGCATTCGTGAAATTCAGTGCATGCTTTCAAAGTAGGAGTAGGGTCTAGTATTCTCGTGTGCATTCTGACACACTCACACACACACACACGCACATACGCATAATATGTATGTGCTCAAGTATGGAAAAACAAAGACCACTCATTAAACTGTTAATGCACGTTTTCTGCTGAAGAGCATTGGCATGCGAAACAGGAAATAAAATGAAATGTTTATTTTGTCTTGTATCTTGTTGGATTTAATTGATTCTTCGTGATGGAGGAGATCTAGTTTACTATGAGATGTCACATTTTGAATACTGTGTGTGTGTAAATATATATATATATATATATATATATATATATATATATATATATATATATATATATATAGTGTGTGTGTGTTTGTATGTGTGTATGTATGTATGATGGCCGTGTCGTTTAAAGGCGTCACTGTAGTCCTGAGTTGTTGTCTTCGAGCCCACGAGACGACAAACTTATCAACTAAAAATTCCCCTTCGGGTAACATACATGAAAATATATTATTTCCGAATTAGAGCAATTGGATATTAAAGGAAATTTGTAGCTTAATGCTTATATATATATATATATATATATATATATATATATATATATATATATATATATATATATATATATATATATACATACATATATATATATATATATATATATATATATATATATATATATATATATATATATATATATATGTATGTATATATAGTTCCTATTATTATAATTGCTAATTTGCCAAAAAATTCTTATAGGACAAACGCAGGAGGCCATGAACTTGCAAAACAAGCTTTCCCTGAATAGATGCCCCATTTATGAATAGATAAACAAACACAGAATGATTAATGAATTACTAATAAATAAAGAACCACTTCACAAGACTGCCTCAGTATCATATATCATCCGCCAATCACAAATATTAAATAATATATTCTCCCCCATCGTATCCAACTCATTATTCATATTTGAAACCGCTCGACAATTTAAGAGATCTTTGTTACGAAGGAAATCAAACAGGCCAAAGGTACGAGACTCAGTAAGGCCAAAGGTACGAGACTCAGTAAATGAGAAAACAAATAAAAAGGTTTGCCGTCAATGCAATAACTCACGATGAAATTGTTTCACGTCAACTTTGTAATGATGAAAGTGATGTTCCCCTCCGGTAGTGATTAATTGTACGTGACGCGTCTATCGCATTTCAATGCCTGTGCCCTTATGACTGCCACTGTGCAGAAGTGGATTATTATTATTATTATTATTATTATTATTATTATTATTATTATTATTATTTAGTGAAAATCCACAATTGTGTATATGATCAAAGCTGCATTTTTCAAAATACAAAAAAATACAGCATAGCTCATTTACATAATTGTGGATTTCCACTCATTATTTCCGATCGCATTATAGTGATGCACCATCCACAGATACTCGTATGTATATGATCAAAACTGCATTTTTCAAAATACAAAAAATACAACCTTGCTCATATACATGATCGTGGATTTCCACTCATTATTTCCGATCGCACTATAATCATTCACCTTTATTATTATTATTTAGTGAAAATCCACAGTTATGTATATGATCAAAACTGCATTTTTCAAAATACAAAAAATGCCGCATTTATCATATATCATATAAATATGTGGAGACGTGAATATGAATTTAGAGAGCACATTCACTTTTTGTTATAGGTTCGCATCATCTGTCTGAGAAAAACGACGAAATAGTGAATAATAACAGTGAAAATCCTTATGTACAAAGATAATAGTATCCCAAATGATAATGGAGTCAGGGAATTCCCGAAACGTTGGTAAGAATACAGAAAATGATATGGAAATTGGAACTGGCGTTCTTATATTTGTATACAGGATTAAAGCATAGCCGAAGTGTTTGTGTGTGTGTGTGTGTGTATGTGTAGATACACACCAAGAAATATGTTCCAGTCTGGATTTTCCAATTTCTATTATATTATGCATTTGAAAGCTCCCCTCTTCTCGGAATGAACTAACCCTATTTATTCTCCTTTTGCAATTACCATCAACATGAGCGTTTATTTAGATTTTACTGCTGTGAGGGACATGTGTTAAGGCTGCCTCAATTTCAGGGCAATAAATGTATTTATTCATTTATATCTAGATATTTGTTCATTTCTTTTTATATGTAGTAGCAGTTTCTTAATTTTTTTTCATGTAATAATAATTTGGTTGTTTTACTGGGACATATTACCCCCACTTTTTTTTTTTTTTAAATTTCAGGAATTTTTCATCCCCCTCCCCCACTTTTTTTTAAAAATTGGGTAATTTTTCTTTTCTAATGTGTTCCTTATTTTTTCATGCAAATTAGTTGGTCGTTTTACAGGGGGCAAATTCCCCCCCCATTTTTTTTGTTAAATTCATTAATTTTTTTCTAGTGTGTTCTTAATTTTTTTCATGTAATAATTAGTTGGTCGTTTTACTGATACAAATTCCTCCCTCCACTTTTTTTTTTTTTATTAAATTCAGTAATTTTTTCCAGCGTGTTCCTTAATTTTTTTTCATGTAAATTAGTTGGTCGTTTTACTGAGACAAATTCCCCGCCCTCACTTTTTTTTTTAATTCGGTGATTTTTTTTCCAGTGTGTTCCTTAATTTTTTTTTTCACGTAAATTAGGTGGTTGTTGTACTGAGACAAATTCCACTGCTTTAATGTAATTGAGTGGACAGGCACGTTATGGAATAAGTGAAAAGCAAACTTGCAATAACTGATGAAAAGCTCCATAATAATTAATGTTAAGAAGTTAGATGATTATTCACGGTTTTACCATTTTGTGACGGAGTATGTCGTAAAATGAATGATACTGCTTAATCATAGTTGATTATCTGGTAAATATAAGTCGAAAATCAAATAAAAATTAGATGAATGGAAAAACGACCTAAAATATGCCAGCCTCTACTTTGCCACGACGCTCCCAGAGAATTGCTAATGGACTGTTGAGCACTTCTGGAGTTACCTGAAAGAATAAAAAACCGTTTTTCCATTTTTCAAAGATCTAAATGTATTATTATTTCTGTTTATTCAGGCTCAAGAGGCCAACTGATCAAGTTGGCGAAAGCTTCCTGTATATAGCAATACACTCGTACGTATTACTGTGGACTTTATTTTTCCATTTAAGATCACGAGAAAGTGGTGATATCAAATAATTAGATGAATATTTTTACCTCCCATTTTGGACCAGAGATAAAGAACGAAAACGAACATAGCCAAATGGTAATATATATATATATATATATATATATATATATATATATATATATATATATATATATATATATATATATATATATATATATATATATATATATACATATATAGTGTATATATACATATATATATATAATATATATATATATATATATATATATATATATATATATATATATATATATAATATAAAAAAGAAAACTCAGAGAAACCATCTACAAAAATACACGAAACTCTTACTGGGGCTCTGAGAAAATACCGGCAGGGAAAAATTTGTTTTGTTGCACACTGCAAGGGAATGGAATAAGAAAAGAATAACAGAGAAATAGAATATGAGTGTTGGAGGAGGAGGAGGAGGAGGAGGAGGAGGAGGAGGAGGAGGAGGAGGAGGAGGAGGAGGAGGAGGAGGAGGAGAGAACTCCCGAGGAAAAAGGGGAGAGAAAATTCTTCGCAGGAGGCCAGAAGTGAATTCTTTTATTTACGTTTTTATAAGGCTGGTGAATGCGTACCCTTTATGCACTTGTAAATAATAGAGAATGCAGTAAATTTTCAGTTTATATATATATATATATATATATATATATATATATATATATATATATATATATATATATATATATATATATATATATATATATATATATATATATATATATATATATATACATATATTATATGTACATATGTATATGTATGTATATAATATATATTCATATATATATATGTATATACATATATCACTCATACATTATATATATATATATATATATATATATATATATATATATATATGTATATATATATATATATATATATATATATATATATATATATATATATATATATATATATATATATATACATACATATATATACATACATACATACATATATCACTCATTATATATATATATATATATATACATATATATATATATTATATATATATATATATATATATATACATATATATATATATATATATATATATATATATATATATATATATATATATATACATACATAATATATATATATATATATATATATATATATATATATATATCACTGTTTGAAAGAAGATTTATTTTAATATTATATTTTGATTACCTTGAAAATAATTTCCATCCTTTCCTAACGTTTACCAAAACAAATTTTATTGATGGCTCGTAGAATATATTTCTTAAAGCATTATTTTCCAACATGGAAAAAACACTCAACTCGAAATTGCGGTATTTATTCCCATAAGTTCAGTTTAGACTCATAACTCTCATTTACTTCGACTTGAACTTTCTCTTTTTAAGGAGTGAGCTCTCAGTGACGAGGTGGTTTGGTCATGTTGGGAGATGGGAAGTGAGGCTCTCATGAGATACGATTTGTATCAGGTAACTTAAGGAGACAGTGCTGGAGTAATAGATTCTTACCTGTATTTAGAGAAGTTAAGGGTTTCGTTTAGTTTCATCCGTTGACACAGGTTTCAAAGTGTTAAAAGTGATAAAAGTCTTGCATATATATTTGTTTATCTCTTTCTCCTTGTATGATATATATGCACATGTATATTTATATATATAATATGTATAAACATATATATATGTATATTATATATATAAATATATATATTTACAGTATGTATATAATATTATATATATATTGTATATTATATAACATATATATATATATATATATATATATATATATATATATATATATATATATATATATATAATGTGTGTGTGCGTGTATGTGTGTGGTGGAGTGGATTGTTGGGTGTGTAAACCACGGGGATCATTACGCAGATAACAAGACGAGAAAAGATTTACTAACTTTTAAGCACGCCGATAACTCTCGGGCGAAAAACCCCGAGGAAAAAACGTTTGTCGCAAATAGTGTCTCGCCTTTTTCTTCACCTCCCTATTACGGCCTTGTCTGGATGCAGTTTATCTCTCTTTTTACGATTCGGCCGAGATAACTCGAGACAGGGAACGAACTCCCGCGCCTAGGGAAAGGTGAGATGTCGCTCGCACAATGAGATGTCT
>NC_089742.1:48248742-48263742 GCF_040412425.1 Macrobrachium rosenbergii | reverse complement strand
GAGAGAGAGAGAGAGAGAGAGAGAGAGAGAGAGAGAGAGAGAGAGAGAGAGAGAGAGAGAGAGAAGGGTGACGCGGGCTTGCTTAGAAACATTGTTCTTTGAATATCGTTAGCTCACACAACTTTAATTCTTGACGTATTAAAGGAACAGAGATCTAAGATTATTCTTAGTAATAAAAGGTTTCCCTCATGTCATAATCTTTGCAAATTATAACCACTCGTTGCAATTTCGCAAAATTATGAGTTAGCGACGCTGGTATGCTGTCTTGCATATCTAATTCATTCACGAAGCTCAGGGCCTGGTTGGGCTCGTTTGGAGGCGGGGGCGGGGGTGTGTGTGTGTGACCAGAGTTTGGGGACCCCCATGACATGTTGCTGGAAATTCATAGGACTAGTTGATTTTTTTTTGTGGGTGGGGGCTGGAAGGGTAGTGGAATGGAAGGGGAGTAGTGGAACAGAACTAATTAGTGATGGAATGAAATATATATCACAATTATTTGAAACACGAACGTAACAATTTTCGGTAGTACCGTCAGTGCACCTCATGCGGTGCACTGTGGGCATTACTTAAGGTTCTTTGCAGTTTGCCTTCGACCCTAGCTGCAACCCCTTTCATTCCTTTTATTGTACCTCCGTCCTGTTCTCTTTCTTTCATGTTAATTTTCCACTCTCTCCTAACAACTGATTCATAGTGCCACAACTGCGAGGTTTTCCTCCTGTTACACCTTTCAAACCTTTTACTGTCAATTTCCGTTTCAGCGATGAATGACCTCGTAGGTCCCAGTGCTGGGTCTTTGGCCTAAATTCTATATTCAGATCAAGTCAGACAATTTATAAAAATATTACTCGGTCTAAATCTAAACAACCATTTTGAGTACTTAAGAAATTCAGCTGTATTGCTTTGGATGCCTAAACCAATTTCTTTAATGATTATTTTGATCCTCTCGCAATAACTCAGCAAGCCTAACTCTTCTTGCCGAGAGCGACGAGAATCCCTGAACAGCAGCGCCAGTCTGCTGTAAATAAATGTGCCTCGCTGTGGAACTTCTCAGTTGGACTTCGGACCAGCCTCCCTGGGGATGTTTCTGCAATTGAAACCTCAGAAGTTCAAAGCGAAGATGCAACGCATTACTGCCCTAAAACAATTCTCCTTGTATTTTGATAATTTACTTACATTCTTATCTATTTGTTTATTACTTTGTTCATTTGTTTTTTCTTCTTTTTCGATAACTGACCTCTTCATCCTGTATATCGTATTGTCTTCTGGTAATTCAAATGAAAACCATATTCTTTGGAAGCTTGAATTTCAAGTCAGTGGCCCCTGTGGTTCATCTTCTGAATAATAATAATAATAATAATAATAATAATAATAATAATAATAATAATAATAATAATAATAATAATTTAAAAGAAAGAAGTGTCAAGTCATCACAGTATTTCGCAGCAAACAACACGTAACCAGTCCTTAAAATTCTTTTTAATGTTAAATTTTTTAATGTTAACTTCTTTTTAATGTTACTTTAAAATTCTTTATAATGTTAACTTCCTTTTAATGTAACTTCTTTTTAATGTTAATTTAAAGTTTTGTACTTTTAACTTCTTTTTAAAATAACTTTTTAATGTTAATTAAAAATTCTTTTTAATGTTAACTTCTTTTGAATGTTAATTTAAAATTCTTTTAATATTAACTTCTTTTTGATGTAACTTCTTTTTAATGTTAACTTATTTTTAATGTTATTTAAAATTCTTTTTAATGTCAACTTCTTTTTAATGCAACTTCTTTTTAATGTAACTTATTTTTAATGTTAATTTAACATTCTTTTTAACGTTAACGTCCTTTTAATGTAACTTCTTTTTAATGTCAATTTAATTTTGTAAACTTTTTAATGTTAATTAAAATTCTATTTTTAATGTTAATGTTAATTTAAAGTTCTTTTGTTAATGTAACTTCTTTTAATGTTAATTTTTTTAAATTTAAAATACTTTTTAATGTTAAGTTCTTGTTAATGTAACTTCTTTTTAATGTTAATTTAAAATTCTTTTTAATGTTAACTTTTTAATGTAACTTCTTTATAATGTTAATTTAAAATTCTTTTTAATGTTAACTTCTTTTAATGTAACTTCTTTATAATGTTAATTTAAAATTCTTTAGAATGCTAACTTCTTTTTAATGTAGCTTCTTTTTAATGTTAATTTAAAGATCTCTTCAACATTAACTTTTTGTTCAATGTTAATTTTATTTGGGAAATTCCATCCATCCATCGTAGCGGCGAGAAGAAAAACGAGAGAGAAGGAAAATTCTCCTCCACAGAGAGTCTGCTGCGGCTGCATCTCCATTATACTAATGGTGTACATAATTACCGCCCACCCCTTCCGCCAAACATACAAGCTAATGAAGGTTATTTTGACGGTGGATGAGAAAAATAATTAGCTCTTAATGCAAGCTCTCTCTCTCAGCGTTTTGCATCTGGGCGCTTCCCTCCTTCTCTCTCTCTCTCTCTCTCTCTCTCTCTCTCTCTCTCTCTCTCTCTCTGGGGTCTGCGAATAAAATAAAAGTAACCATCTCATCTGACCGATACGTCAGGCAACTTAGAAAGCACTCAGAGGGCACATACACACGCCTTGGCTGCGTTAAAGTGTAAACATTCCACAAAATTGCAGTTTAATCCATTCGTGTTTTGTTCAGAGTATCTTACTGATTGACGACAGAATCAAGTAAGATATGCGCGAAGAAACTTCGGCGCAGTCGAGTTTTCTGTACATTGTATAATCAAGGCCACCGAAACTAGGTCTATCTTTCGGTGGTCTCGGTATAAGTCTGTATGAGCCGCTGCCCATGAAATTTTAACTACGGGCCGCTGGTGGCCTGACCTATATCGTTGCCAGACGCACGATTATGGCTAACTTTAACCTTAAAAAAAAATAAAAACTACTGAGGAGGCTAGAGGGCTGCAATTTGGTACGTTTGATGATTGGAGGGTGGATGATCAACATACCAATTTGCAGTCCTCTAGCCTCAGTAGTTTTTAAGATCTGAAGGCGGACAGAAAAAGTGCGGACCGAAAAAAGTGAGGACGGACAGACAAAGCCGGCACAATTAGTTTTCTTTTACAGAAAACTAAAATCGAATACTTATAGGAGGGTAGGTAAAAGTACAAAGCAGCAGTTTAGATCAAAAAGTGATCAAATAGTTCTTGAACTAACTTGTAGTCTACTCGCAGAAATCATTAGCTGTTTTTAGCCCAATTTTTTTCTCCATATACGAAGCCTTTTCTTGTAGAACAACAGCGGTAATGGATCCTCCTAATGAACTGCTTTTAGTAGGTGGTAATCAAGGACGTTCATACCCATCATATATCTACTCTCTCTCTCTCTCTCTCTCTCTCTCTCTCTCTCTCTCTCTCTCTCTCTCTCTCTCTCAAATCCACTGTCAGTAATAAATCTACATATAATCAGAGCTCTGAAAATCTCTCTCTCTCTCTCTCTCTCTCTCTCTCTCTCTCTCTCAAATCCACTGTCAGTAATAAATCTACATATAATAGTCAGAGCGCTGAAATTTCTCTCTCTCTCTCTCTCTCTCTCTCTCTCTCTCTCTCTCTCTCTCTCTCTCTCTCAAAATCCGTGTCAGTAATAAATCTACATATAATAGTCAGGGCGCTGAAAATTTCTCTCTCTCCCCTCTGTCTCTCTCTCAGTAATAAATCTACATATAATAGTCAGAGCGCTGAAATTCTCTCTCTCTCTCTCTCTCTCTCTCTCTCTCTCTCTCTCTCTCTCTCTCTCTCTCTCTCTCTCTCGTGATCTTTACTTTGCTACAGCGATCGCTTAAGAGTTGGCAGATTGATGTATTATAAGTTTTTCCTTCATATCAGGATAATTTGTTGATCAGAAAAAAGTGGAAAGCAATTGTAATTTGCATATTCCAGTCTGACATTTTCGCAAAGAGAAATTGGCATTGCTTGAACTTCTTCCGGAATTTGATATAAATTGTTTTCGTGTAACTATTTCTTCGTAGTTTATATCAGTCTGTTGCCATAATAACGAGACTGAGACAATCAATCAGTATTCGAAAAGAGAGAGAGAGAAAAAAGCAACAGCAAATATTGTAGTGGGTCATTCTCTATACAGATTACACATGTGCGCGGAATAGCTGTTTGGAAGATTCTTCTCGCGTTATGGGTTGCTGTTGATGATGACGGAAGATGATGATGATTATGATGATCGTATGAATATTTGGGACTCGAAACTAAAACGTTTTGTAATGATTTTTTTTAATGATGACTTAATTCAGAAAATATTTCTAGTTCGGCTGTGTTATTTTTAGAAAGGATTCTTATATTTTAATCGTGATTTCAAAACGCGAAACAGAGACATGGTGTGGTTATTTCTCTCTCTGTCTCTCTCTCTCTCTCTCTCTCTCTCTCTCTCTCTCTCTCTCTCTCTCTCTCTCTTGTATTTTATCGTGATTTAAAAACGCGAAACAGGAACATGGACTGATATGATAATTTGACTCTCTCTCTCTCTCTCTCTCTCTCTCTCTCTCTCTCTCTCTCTCTCTCTCTCTCTCTCTCTCTCTCTCGTATTTTATCGTGATTGAAAAACGCGAAACAGGAACCTGATCTGATAATGTCATTTCTCTCTCTCTCTCTCTCTCTCTCTCTCTATTTTATCGTGAATTAAAAACTCGAAACAGGAACCTGGTCTGATAATCTTATCTCTCTCTCTCTCTCTCTCTCTCTCTCTCTCTATTTTATCATGAGTTAGAAACGCGAAAAAGGAACATGGTCTGATAATCTCATTTCTCTCTCTCTCTCTCTCTCTCTCTCTCTCTCTCTCTCTCGTATTTCTCATGAGTTAGAAACGCGATGCAAAATGGTCTGATAATGTCAATTTTCGAACGACTTTAAGCCGATGCATCGTACTTAAAACTCAAAACAGTGGTCACAATCTTAGCCATTAGACCTTTTAGTCACAGGCAGTGACATCGAAAAAGGAATAGATCTGAGATGAGCGAATCAGATAAAAGCTTATTTTTTCTCTTTTGTCTGTGCTTGCATTTTGTTGTTGATTTAGCGATGCGTTAAATGAATATTATATACAGCAGCCATATATATATATATATATATATATATACTGGATATATATATATATATATATATAAAACATATATACACATATATATTATTTATTGTATAACACACATGTATGTGTATTTATGAGCGTTTTGATTATAATATGTATTTATATATATACATTTATACATATATATATGTTTGTGTGTATGTATGTATATATACATTCATACATACACACATACATACATACCTACATACATATAATATGTATGCATATTTGTTTGTGTTTAGACACATCTTTTGTATACGGACAATATATTTATTGCACTATATACCGATATGCATGCATACACAAATATATAACTAATTAGTAATATAAAGTAATATTTAACTAGTGGCTTCGTGGGGCTCTTTCCATCAACTAAACATCCGTGACACGTACTTGCAAATGTACGTGACTGTATAATTGTAACAGCCACTCGCACAGAAACACCGAACATTACATTACAAAGCGATTGCTGCAACTAAAACATTAATGACAGCAACGCGTCCCATAAAACCAATTCACGGCCAAAGTTGATGCAATATGGCCGATAAACTCAAACGTACACCTTTTTATACCTCGCGTATTTAAAATTGGCAGAGCACGTTCAGTGGTCGAAATAGTTCTGTCGTTACCATCCGTCAGCTGTTTTGTCCGTGGCAGTTCCCATGATTGATGAAAGCGATGCGTTTTTTTTTTTTTTTTTTTCCGGCGCTCACCCTAATCATTTTCCCCGAGAGAGAGCTTTTGGGGGAATTTGGACGGGGTGCTTTGAATGATCAGGAAATAAGCCATATCCTCGGATCCCCGTAGTGGGGCAGTGCGGTCAGTGCGCCTCGCGTGGTACACTGTAGGGATTATTTAAGGGTCATTGCAGCGTGCCTTCGGCCGCTGGCTGCAACCTCTTTCATTCCTTTTGCTGTACCTCCGTTCTTATTCTGTTCCTTCTTACTGTCGATTTCCTTTACAGCACTGAATGACCTCATAGGTCCCAGCGCTTGGCCGCTGGCCTAAATTCTATATTCTATTCGTATCCTGGGGCTATAGCATGAACATAATGAAAAATTCTTGTTTTTTGATAGAAAAAAAAAATGCTAGAACGGTCCAAAGAAGGGACACAGATAAGTGGGATGCTGATTTAGGCGTTTTGGGTGAGAGTGCTAGACTTACACCCTTGTTCACGAGTAACATACACACACACACACACACAACGTGGGTGCTTCTCGAATTATTCAGATTTTTTGGTTCCACTTGTCACTGCAAAGCCTGAGATCCCATTGAAAGATTATGAAGTAATTCTGAATATCATAACAGGGTTCGAACCCGCATCCGGGGTATCAGAACGCGGTCACTTTGCTGACCTGACCACGAGAAGGATACGGGTCTGTTGCTGCTCGTACATACATACATACATACATACATACATACATACATACATACATACATACATACATATATGTATATGTGTATATATAGGTACATTGATACATTTATTAGAGCTGGAATAGAGACTCAACATCACCGTCGCAGTCAAGTGGCGCAATAATTTTTTATTGCATTCTTTAATTTTTTTATTGCATTTTTTTTATATATATATATATATATATATATATATATATATATATATATATATATATATATATATATATATATATATATATATATATATATTATGTGTGTATGTATTAATTTACAAACAAATGTTTGTAAATCTATAATTCACTATTACAATGTCTTCTGGTTTCCTAAAAATTTTTCCACTGTTATTTGCAATCGTCGCCGTAGGAATTAATACCTTACGGAGACACTCCTCTTCAAAGTGTTTTTTTTTTTTTTTAAATTCTCGACAACTTCCTTCTTTCTTTAACGTGATCTGTCTCCTTCAGTTCCCGGATCTGGTGGGTTGCCGTAACGAATTAGCCCCTTCCTCTTTTAAGTTCCAGAACTCTAATTTACGGAATCGAGATGAGGAGGAGAAGAAGAAGAAGAAGAAGAAGAAGAAGAAGAAGAAGAAGAAGAAGAAGAAGAAGAAGAAGAAGAAGAAGAAGGAGTGACTGATGTAAGGATACTGAAACTGGCATGACAAAGAGGAAAGAGAAATAGAAGAAGAGGAAGAAGAAGAGGAAGAAGAATTGATTGATGTATGGCTACTAAAACTGGCATGACAAAGAAGAAGGAGAAAGAGAAGAAGAAGAATGCGAATAATAATAATAATAATAATAATAATAATAATAATAATAATAATAATAATAATAATAATAATAATATAAGAAGAAGAAAGAAGAAGAAGAAGAAGAAGAAGAAGAAGAAGAAGAAGAAGAAGAAGAAGATTGATTGATTGATTGATTGATGTATGGTTACTAAAACTGGCATGACACAGAGGAAGGAGAAGAGAAGGCGAAAAAGAAGAAAGGAAAGAATAATAATAATAATAATAATAATAATAATAATAATAATAATAATAATAATAATAATAATAATAATATCAAGAAGAAGAAGAAGAGGGGAAGAAGAACTAGCAAAAAAAAAGAATAAGGAGAAAAAACAAAGAAGAAGAAGAAGAAGAAGAAGAAGAAGAAGAAGAAGAAGAAGAAGAAGAAGAAGAAGAAGAAGAAGAAGAGGGCAAGGAAGGAATTGAAGAGGGCAAGGAAAGAATTGAAGAGGTTTCCATGAAGAAGGCGGATCGTCGCTCTCATTTATTGTCATGCAGTTCATTTGGGGCCGAATGGGAGACTTCCAAAAGCCTTCTTCTCTTTCGTTCTTGGCGAGAAACCGGAGCGACGGATGCCAACTGGGTTATTCTTTCCCGGTCTCAAATTTAAGAAAAAAAGAGAGAAACCGGATGAGGTCGGTTTGGATTCGGACATAAATGAATCTAGGTTAGAACGGAAGGCATTGTTTTGTTTGCATTTGTGTTGGGGGTGGGGGTGGGTGTTTTTGGGGCATGAGACGTCACATTGATTGAGGATGGTACACGCACGCAAATCTGATGTAGACTAATCATTGCATACTGGGTCTAAAAATCAAAGAACCAGTCAATCCCACACTCCCTTAATAATAATATAATATACGGTTCCCTTTCTAAAAATTATTCTAATTTACGTTTTTCATATAATTTTGATAAAACCAATTAATCTCTCTTTTTGGGGTTTTTGCCCACCTCCTGGCCCCCCTGTGCACACCCGAGAAATATACCCGACGTGACTGCTCACCGGAAGAGAAATATCATCCTCTTTTGCAATTGTCTTTTCCCAAGAGACGTGACAGTAAAGGCCAAGTCCTGTTGTTTATGTCTTTCTTTCCTTCTGTAAAGATGATTCCTTGTCACAATAATAGCTCTGTTCTTCGTGAGAAGTGACGCATATGATTGCTTAGAAAAGGTTATTTCCACTGCGCTTGCGATGCGCTTTTCACCACGGGAATTCCTAATGTGAAGTTCATTTCCGTCATGAATTAAGTCGAGTCTCGTTGTATATTCATAGATTAATGATGAGACAGAACCTCTTCGACCGATCTTTAAAACTTCGGATGCACCCCCTTGTTTATTCTTCCGCATTTTCATTATGGCTATACCGTCTTTCCTAGATTTTCCTTTCCAATTTAATCAGTTTATTTTACATTTCTCTTCCCATTTAGGCCGAGGATGGATGACGTTGTATTTAAAGTTTGTTCTGTAAAAATCCCAATTCAAACAAAGGTAAGCTTCGTCGAGTGAACTTGAAACTGCAGAATTGAATAATGGACTATACAGAAGGGATCAGTGTTTTCCCCCTTCTATAAGTGTGGACGAAATTAATTGGTAGCGGAAAAATGGAAGGGTTCATCGCTGAAGTGGCTACGAGAGAGAGAGAGAGAGAGAGGAGAGGAGGAGCGGGGTGGTGGACTGGCTGGCATTTCAATGCTCTGACTGATTCCTGTGGATTTAATACTGATAGAGAGAGAGAGAGAGAGAGAGAGAGAGAGAGAGAGAGAGAGAGAGAGAGAGAGAGAGAGGAGGAGAGATGGCGGCTGTCGCGCATTTCAATGCTCTGACTGATCCCTGTGGATTTAATACTGAGAGAAAGAGAGAGAGAGAGAGAGAGAGAGAGAGAGAGAGAGAGAGAGAGAGAGAGAGAGAGAGAGGGGGGGGGGCTTCTGGCGGGCATTTCATTGCAATGCTCTGACTGATTCCTGTGCATTTAATACTGATAGGGATTTTGAGAGAGAGAGAGAGAGAGAGAGAGAGAGTGGAGAGAGAGAGAGGCGGCTGGCGGGCATTTTCAATGCTCTGACTGATTCCTGTGGATTTAATACTGAGAGAGAGAGAGAGAGAGAGAGAGAGAGAGAGAGAGAGAGAGAGAGAGGAGAATTTCAAATGTCCTGACAGATTTCTGATAGGATTTATTATGGATAGGGATTTGAGAGAGAGAGAGAGAGAGAGAGAGAGAGAGAGAGAGAGAGAGAGAGAGAGAGAGAGAGAGAGAGAGAGAATTTCAGTGCCCCGATTGATACGTAGATTTATTACTGAGAGAGAGAGAGAGAGAGAGAGAGAGAGAGAGAGAGAGAGAATGAATGCAATCACAGAGGCCAGTTCATGCGCAGAATCAATATTTGTTCCGTTGTATCTGCTCTTTTTCCCACCGGGAGATCTCTCTAACAGCACCAGTCAAGAGATTTCGTGACGTCAGCGATACGATGCATGATGGGAAGGGCAGGGGAGAAACATGACTGTCCGAAATATTGCTTTTCCAACTGACGGGAATATACTCAATAATCGGCTGAGTAAAACGTGATAAAAAAATTATTATTATTATTATTATTATTATTATTATTATTATTATTATTATTATTATTATTATAAGAAGAAGAAGGACCTTATTCAGATGGAACAAAAATTATTATTATTATTATTATTATTATTATTATTATTATTATTATTATTATTATTATTATTATTCAGGAGAAGGACCTTATTCAGATGAAACAAAAATATTATTATTATTATTATTATTATTATTATTATTATTATTATTATTATTATTAGAATTAAGAAGAAGAAGAAGAAGAAGAAGAAGAAGAAGAAGAAGAAGAAGAAGAAGGACCTTATTCAGATGAAACACAATTATTATTATTATTATTATTATTATTATTATTATTATTATTATTATTATTATTATTATTATTATTATTATTCAGAAGAAGAAGAAGAAGGACCCTATTCACAAGGAACAAGCCCACCACAGGGGCCGTTGACTTGAAATTCGAGCTTCCAAAGAATATGGTGTTCATTAGAAAGAAGTAACAGAAGGGATTGGGAAATACAGAGATGAAGAATTACTTATTAAAAAAGAATAAAATAAATTAACAAATTAATATATAAATAGACAGAAATGTCAGTAAATGATTAAAATACAAGGAGAATTATATTGGATAGAAATGCATGTACGATAATATTGAAAGAACCCGGTTATAAATTTTCTTAGTATTCCTCTAAAGCAAGAGAAGTACTTTTTATCCAATAATTTCACACACGGAGGAAGGGAAACGATTAAAAAGATTAAAAAAGAAAATGAGTATACGATAATGATGTTCTGGAACCAGAATAATTTAAGAAATAACACAAAATAATGAACATGCTTCAAAGATGAAACTAGATGAGAAAAAAGAGATTAAACGGAAAGTCTATAAAAAGATAATTAGAAGAATCTGGGAGGGGAGGAAAACGATATAACAAGAATATAGATTTGAAGGGAAATTAAAGAAATAATTGGAAGTAGAATAAGATCAAATAAGAAAAAGAATATCGTAAAGAGCTTCAACAAAATGAATAAAACTGTGAAGGCAGAAGATGATGTTACAAGAATATACTTTAGATTTCAAGGAAAATTCAAAACAAGTAAAAGATGCGCCGAAGTCGAGTTTTCTGTACAGCTTGTAATCAAGGCCGCCGAAAATAGATCTATCTTTCGGTGGTCTCGGTGTAATGCTGTATGAGCCACGGCCTATGAAACTGGTGGCCTGTGTTGTTGCGTTGCCAGAAGCACGATTATGGCTAACTTTAACCTCCAGTAATATAAAAAAACTACTGAGGCTAGAGGGCTGAAATTTGGTATGTTTGGTGAATGGAGGGTGGATGATCAACATACCAATTTGCAGCCCTCTAGCCTCAGCAGTTTTTAAGATCTGAGGGCGGACAGAAAAAGTGCGGATGGACTGACAAAGCCGGCACAATAATTTTCTTTTCAGAAAACTAAACAAGTATTTGGAAGGAGAATAAGATGAAATAAGAAATAGAATATCATAAGACTGAAAGACGATCAAACCTCCAGCAATATGAATGAATGACTAACGCTACAATTCTCACTTAGCTGCAATACTCTGCCGTGAATGTAAAATGTATAAGCACTCGAGCTATATCAAAGGGGCGCTGTTGAAGCGTGCAACAAGCCGCAGTTTTTTCTTTTCTTTTATTTTTATGGGGTCATGGGTTATAATGAGGCTTGAAACCAATAAGTAGTTTTCCCTGCCCATCATTGCCTGTCGCACTTTGCAACGCACTAAGCTTCTGAATGTCATATGTATAGCAGCTTTTCACTATCGTTGTTATATAGAATGCTGTTGAAATGATCATTATCACTGCAGGCATTACTTGAGGTTCTTTGCAGCGTGCCTTCGGCCCCTAGCTGCAACCCCTTTCGTTCCTTTTACTGTAACCCCTTGCATATTCTTTTTCTTCATCTCACTTTCCACCCGCTCCTAACAGTTGATTCATAGTGCAGCTGGGAGGTTTTGCTCCTGTTACGCCTTTCAAATCTTTTACTGTCAGTTTCCATTTCAGCTCTGAATGACTTCATAGGTCCCAGTGCTTGGCCTTTGGCCTAAATTCTATATTCAACCCAACTAATAATCATTATTTTCATTATTATAAACTGCAAAAGCGTTACGATGAGTTTTTTTTTATCATAGTACGTTGTAAAAATGACAGTCATATTTTACGTACCGTCATGAAATTCTGATCAAAGTACCGTTATTGTACAAGCTGTGCATTCTCATTAAGAACTCCACTTGTTGGGTTGGTTCAGTGACAGCATTTCCTAAAACTCAAGATTTAGAAATCTGTTGTGGATTCCGGTTTTCTGGAATCTTGTAGTCCCTCCCTTGTAAGAGCCTTCGGAATAGATGATTCTTGTTTTCCCTCATTTGTAATATAAATCAAGGGCAAGAGAGACAGAGGTCTACCCAACTGGTTGAAGTCGCCTCCCACCTGGGGTAACTACGTAGGCGATGACGTATCTCAGAGGTACCTGCTTATTACGGCAATTCCCCTGCTGACGCAATAAGCAGGTAGACAAAGCTCCGCCTACCTGGGGGATTTGGGGTGGAGTGAGCAGACCTTCTCTTTCTCTTGGCCTTGGTATAAATAATGGATTGGGAGTATCAGTTACGTCAACCCTCGATAAAAGCATCTGGGATGGAAGGATTTAGTTGCCTAGCACTCGAAGGATTCTGAGAATGAAAAGGAGATGCTGTTTACTTACCATTTCTTATAAAATAAAGGGATGTTTACCATAGAAGGTTCGGCATACAATCAGTAATATGAGCACTGAAGGAAACGTTTTTTTTCTTATCCGGACTAATTCATTGGACCACCATACAGCCCCCTCTCTCTCTACCCCCTCCCCCTGCCCCCTCCTCCCCTCCTCCCAAAACAACTACCTTCAAGGTTAGTAGTTCCTCATCCTGTTGGGATGGGTAAAAAAAAAAATGCACCGAAGTTTCTTCCACGCCATCGAGTTTTCTGTACAGCCGCTACAGCGTATAAATCAAGGTCACCGAAAATAGATCTATCTTTCGGTGGTCTCGGAATAATGCTGTATGAGCCGCGGCCCATGAAATTTTAACCACTGTCCGTTGGTGGCCTATCCTATATCGTTGCCAGAGGCAAGATTATGGCTAACTTTAACCTTAAATAAAATAAAAACCACCGAGGCTAGAGGGCTGCAATTTGGTATATTTGATGATTGTAGGGTGGATGATCAGCATACCAATTTGCAGCCCTCTAGCCTCAGTAGTTTTTAAGATCTAAGGGCGGATAGAAAAAAGTGCGGGACAGAGAAAAGTGCGGACAGAATGAAGTGCGGACGGACGGACAAAGCCGGGGCAATAGTTTTCTTTTACAGAAAACTAAAAAAAAAGTGATGTGGCGGTTTCAGAAGTGGGGTTAAATTGACCCTTAGGATCGGGTGCAAGCAGCAATGGCTGACAATGAGATCCGGGAGCCAAAAGTGGAATGTTAGAATAACACCAGTTTTTTTATTTGCTTGGTAGTTGTAGTTGGTAATCTGGCAATTTTAATATTTATCAAAGCCAAAAAGGCTTTAAGAAAATGATTGATGAAAAGGCATATTTTCCCCCCAAATGTTTAGCTTAAGAGTGACACGGTCGATCTTTTGTTTTCGTTACATATGAACTTAGACTCCATGACTAATCCTTAGTGAGAAAGACCCAAGTTTGTGTATGAAGAAAGTTTATTTATTTGCCACTGTGATATTATAATATTTTGTATTATTTTAGAAGGTGATGCAAACTTTGTCTTGCATTCTTGACTATATAATAATTACAGTTACTTTACGTGGTCATTATGATTCATAATTGTTATATTTTCATTTTTAATCAGCTGACAACATTAGGTTTGTTATTGTAATTTTTCCTGTAATCCGGCCTTAAAATAATTGTAATCTTTCGTGTAATCCGGCCTTAAGATAATTGTAATTTTCCCTGTAATCCGGCGTTAAGAATGTAATCTTTCCTGTAATCTGGTCTTCGTGTAATTGAAACATTTCCTGTAATCTGGCCTTAAGATAATTGTAATCTTTCCTGTAATTCGGTCTTAAGATAATTGTAATCTTTCCTGTAATCCGGCCTTAAGATAATTGTAATCTTTCTTGTAATCCGGGCTTAAGATAATTGTAATCTTTCCTGTAATCCGGTCTTAAGATAATTGTAATCTTTCCTGTAATCCGGCTTAAGATAATTGTAATATTTCCTGTAATCCGGCCCTAAGATAATTGTAATTTTTCCTGTAATCCGACTGCAAGATAATTGTAATTTTGAATTGTAATTTGTCCTGCAATCATGCCTTAAGATAACTGTAATATTCCTGCAATCCGGCCATCAGATAATTGTCATCTTTCCTGTAATCCGGCCTCAAGATAAATGTGATTTTGGATTGTAATTTTTCCTGTAATCCGGCCTTAAGATAATTATAATCTTTCCTGTAACCCGGCCTCAGGATAATTGTATTACAAAAATGGGAGAACTCCAGACTTCATAATTGTCTTTTTAGCTTCGAGGCTCCTTTCTTAAAATTTCCTAGAAGGGCGAACAAATTTGATCACAGCTCTCAAAGAGCAGGAGAGAGAGAGAGAGAGAGAGAGAGAGAGAGAGAGAGAGAGAGAGAGAGAGAGAGAGAGAGAGAGAGAGAAGAAGATTTCAGCGCTCTGACTAATTTTTGTGGATTTATTACAGATAGGGATTTGAAAATGGAGAGAGAGAGAGAGAGAGAGAGAGATATCATTGGTCTGACTAATTTTTGTGGTTTATTATTGATAGGATTTGAAAATTGAGAGAGAGAGAGAGAGAGAGAGAGAGAGAGAGAGAGAGAGAGAGAGAGAGATATCATTGGTCTGACTAATTTTTGTGGATTTATTATTGATATTGATTTGAAAATTGAGAGAGAGAGAGAGAGAGAGAGAGAGAGAGAGAGAGAGAGAGAGAGAGAGAGAGAGAGAGATAATAAATCATGGGAGAAAGAAAGAAAAAAAGAAGGAGTTCCATCAAAGTAATGTCTCGCCGTTCATCTTTATGGAAGGCTCTTAAGAGAAGCTCTATGGGGAATATCGCA
>NC_089742.1:48231242-48243742 GCF_040412425.1 Macrobrachium rosenbergii | reverse complement strand
CATTCATATTCTGTATATTTAAGTTCAGTACGTTTTATACCATTTTCCCTTATTGCTAAATCGTATATGGAACCATCTTAAAACTGATTAAAAGGCAAGAACTTACAGATAGCACCTTGTATCTCTTCCATTTTATTATTATTATTTTTAAAAATTGTAACGCTTATTTTTCTGCGCAACTTTATTTGTCTAAAGAGTATGTATTTATCTAGATCATAATTTCCCTTCATTCCTACTTGCTTTTACTTTTCGTTTTCGATTGCGGACGCCGTATTTTGCTGAATATATCTTACCAAACTGTAGCCTTTGGGCTCGTTCCAAGAATGGGTGATATTCAGCATAACAAAAACTGATAACTCACAGCAACTTCCAAGGCTGCCAGTTTCACCAGCAGCACTGCAGCATTACTGCTGTTGCTACCCTTGGTATTAGTAATGCTAGTTTTAGAAGTATTAGAATATTCCCGATGAAATATAGGGTATACCAATCAGTGCTTATTACCTACGCTGCACTTTTCACATCGTAGTCTTCCTAAAATGCTGATTTTCATCATGCAAATTGCAGTAATTGATAGATATATAATATGGATGCATAGATGTACAATATTATAATATGATAGATGAAAACTGAAAGTAACGTAAATTTTGAGAATAAAGTAATTGCAAGATATATAAAAAGAGATGGATAGGTATGTAATACAATGATATTACATGTCAGAAGCTGAGAGTAGTATTCATTCTGAGAGAGAGAGAGAGAGAGAGAGAGAGAGAGAGAGAGAGAGAGAGAGAGAGAGAGAGATTGTCAGTCAGTTTTATGCCAATGTTTTAATCCCCAAGAAGCAAAATGTCCAATATTAGAGAAATGTAATTTTCATAGGCAAGACAGAGCGTTTTCCAGAGAGAGAGAGAGAGAGAGAGAGAGAGAGAGAGAGAGAGAGAGGAGAAAGAGAGGAAAGAGAACTATCATTTTAGAGAGAGAGAGAGAGAGAGAGAGAGAGAGTGGCTGTCATTAAAAGAGGAAAAGAGAACTATACAGAGAGAGAGAGAGAGGGAGAGATAGCTAAAGAACCCAAAGACCGTGTCACCCTTAAGATTGCTTAGCTTACATAACTTTATGGAAAAAAGGTTGGGCCGTTACGAGAAGGTCAGATTGGATGAATTAGTAATCAGGATATGCTTCATTTCCATGGCTTGGTTTCCTCCTCACTGTTGTAACATAATGTTGACCTGACTCTCGTGCCTGTTTTTCTAAGTATTGTTGACCTCTTGACCTCATTAAAAGACGTGTGATTTATTTAAGACTAAACCGGTGTACGAGGTCAGATGGCCTCATCCAGTTTTTGTACGAGTGTAGCAAAATATTCTTATTGGGTAGATATAAAACACTGGAGTTCTTACCGAAATTAATTTGTTTCAGAGCTAAAATTCCCTCAGATCCTCCATTGTACTTGATTGTCATGTTCCTGTGATTGTATTTGTTTGTAAATATATCAACTGTAATGTTACCATTAATTATGTTACTATCAAATCTCAATACCGTTATCATTCCGCTTACAAATGATTGATGTTGCACAGATAACAGCCGCCATTGAAGCCAGTACATTGTGTAATTGTTCCTATCATCGTCTGAATGAAATTTGAGTACCAGTTTACCCATGTATTAATTGACATTGCATAGAAGTATAATCACGCGAACTTTTCACACTGTATATTGGTAAAAACCAAGTAATGAAAGACAACTGCAAATTCAAGTAAGGACCGATACTGTGTCTTCAAAGAATCAGCTTAGTTTAAAGTGATATGTGCTGAAATATATCACCTTTCCACCCAATTTAAGGGCTTAACAGCCAGGCTGGAAACCTACTCATCACAAAAGTGATAACCTTTGTATCTGCACCTCAGGGAAGAGACCATTTCTCTGGCTTAAATCGCATCCGTCCGCTTTGCGCTCATCAATTACCCCCTACTTTTCCGGACGCTGTAAATTGTACCGAATTGAATGGAGACAAATTTTAACGCATTGCTCCCCCCTCCCCCCTTAAAAACGCTATCGAAATACTCGCAGCTATTTATCTGCCTCTTTTATGCCGGCCATTTTGGGTTTAAAAGGTTTTTAATGTCGGGGAAATGGCTTCGGGGCTTTCGTTTTTATTTGACTCAAATTTCACCGGCTTCCAAAACGTACGGGAGGCGATTGGGCCTTTGAAAAATTTTTTTTTGTTACTAAAGCTCGTACAAATGGCTCCCAATTTGGCGGAAAGGACCGGCGTTGAAACGACACTTCATCAGGTGTTGTTTGGGATGAGTGGCATAATAATAATAATAATAATAATAATAATAATAATAATAATAATAATAATAACAAAATTGGTGAAGAAATCTACGGTGGTGTAATTGTAAATATATATTAAAATATAAAAAAAACATTTTTACAAATTACACCGTTTTGGGTTTCTTGGCAATTGTAAGAGCTCATGCGATAATGAGATTTTTATGAATAATAATAATAATAATAATAATATTGGCGGAGAAATCCACAGTGGTGTAATTGTAATATATATAATAAAAATATGAAAATATTTTTATTATATATATTACAATATTATATGATTTTCACTTTCTTAACCATTCTAGTGACTCGTGCGATTATGAGATTTTTATGAATAATAATAATAATAATAATAATAATAATAATAATAATAATAATAATGGTGAAGAAATCCTCAGTGGTGTAATTGTAAATATATATTAAAAATATAAAAATATATATCTACAATTACACCTTTTTGGAAATCTTGACCATTCTAGTGACTCGTGCGAATATTCCAGAGGATTTTATGAATAATAATAATAATAAATAATAATAATAATAATAATAATAATAATAATAATAATAATAATAATAATAATATTGGTGAAGAAATCGTCATGGAAAACGTGGTGGTGTAATTGTAAATATATATTAAAAATATAAAAATATATATTTACAATTACACCTTTTTGGAAATCTTGACCATTCTAGTGACTCGTGCGAATATGAGATTTTTATGAATAATAATAATAATAATAATAATAATAATAATAATAATAATAATAATAATAATAATAATAATAATACTCTCCAGGAACGGCAGAAGACCTTCTCTCAAACAAACTTCATTGAACAGTATGGCCATCTGACCCCTGGTGAAGGACCTATACACCTGGTTTAGTTTGCATTGTAGTGTCTCAATCTCCCGGGAGACTGAGAAACTGCAGTGCAAACTAAAAAAGTCGGCACCAAAAGCATTCACACTGTTCAATAATAATAATAATAATAATAATAATAATAATAATAATAATAATAATAATAATAATAATAATAATAATATTAATAATAATAATAGTAATAATGTTATGGCAGAGTAATGTGGCTTCATTTTCGTAGAAGTATTTGCTCTCAAAATTTTTCTGAGGTTTAGACTGGAACACACACACACACACAATAAGGTTCTGAGTTGGCAGTCTTCGTATTATTAACATTCCTGTCTTAATTTGTTTATTTATTTTTCTCTACTTCAAACAATGCGTTTCCCAACTACCGGACGACACAATGTAAATCCTGTTTATGTATTTCATACAAAAGTTCATAAACTACGAAATTATCTATAAATAAATCTAAAAAATCTGAACAATGCTCATTTAAATGAAAAGTTCGTTTTATTTCAGTTTATAACTTGAATATTACAAGAAACTGGGCCGCATAATATTTATTACATCACTTTTGATCTTTGCTAAGAAAGATTAACAAAAAAACATTCCATAAAAATATCTCCCTGGTGGGACGGGGGGTTAGTGCCGTCAGTGTACCTTTATGTGGTGTACTGTAGGCGTTACTTAAGGTTCTTTGCGGCGTCCCTTCGGCCCCTAGCTGCAACCCCTTTTCATTCCTTTTACTGCACCTCTTTTCATATTCCCTTTCTCCATCTGACTTTCCACCCTCTCTAACAATTGTTTCACGGTGCAGTTGCAGGTTTTTCCTCCTGTTACACCTTTCAGACCTTCTTACTGTCAATTTCTTTGAATGACCTCATAGGGCCCAGCGCCAGTGGCCTAAATTCTATTTATCAATTCTACTTTTCATTCTGTCGAAAGTTGCAAACCCTTCATATTTTGTGTCTTCCTTTTGAACACACACACACACACACACACACACAGAGAGAGAGAGAGAGAGAGAGAGAGAGATGACTTTCTTGTGAGAGCTACGAACTTGAACAATTGATTGTCAGGTTTCTTTTCTTTGACTATCTGATACTTCAGTTGTCTTTTAGAGAGAGAGAGAGAGAGAGAGATGGGGTTTTATGAGAACTACAAACGTGAACAATTAACTGCCACTTTCTCTTCTTTGACTTATCTTGTATTCCACTTGTCTTCTGAGAGAGAGAGAGAGAGAGAGAGAGAGAGAGAGAGAGAGGATGGATGTTTTGCGAGGGCTACCTAACGCGAACAATTTATTTTCAGTTTCTTCTCCACATACTTTTAAGGACTTTTCTGCAAAGGTATCTGCGAAGACTAATGATTAAGGATGGTGCTAAACTTTTACTTTTTTTTCCTGTTTCGTAAATTCGACAAAAATCACTTGTTTTCACTTGAGCAGCTTTTTCAAAGTTGTCCGGGTAAATTGCCATGCACTCTGTGCAATGCAATGCAACTTTTTGTTTTTGTTTCTCAGTCTGTCTGTCTTAGACTTCTTCTCTGGAATACTTCCAGATCTATGGAACGTGACGGCAATTTTAATTATTTTCACATCTTATTTCATAATACATCTGCAGTCGTGCTTTATTTAAAGGATATTTTTTATATTCGGATTTGCTACTAAGTACTCATTTGGCTGTCATTTTTTAGTTTTCTGTAAAAGAAAACTATTGTGCCAGCTTTGTCTGTCCGTCCGCACTTTATTCTGTCCGCACTTTTTTCTGTCCGCCCTCAGATCTTAAAAACTACTGAGGCTAGAGGGCTGCAAATTGGTAAGTTGATCATCCACCCTCCAATCACCAAACATACCAGATTGCAGCCCTCTAGCCTCAGTAGTTTTCATTTTATTCAAGGTTCAAGTTAGCCATAATCGTGCTTCTAGCAACGATATAGGATAGGCCACCACCGGGCCGTGGTTAAAGTTTCATGGGCCGCGGCTCATACAGCAGTAATCCGAGACCACCGAAAGAGAGATATGTTTTCGGTGGCCTTGATTATACGCTATACAGAAAACTCGATTGCGCCGAAGACACTTCAGCGCATTTTTTACTTGTTTTAATTTCCTGTCCACTCTTGTAGCCATAGATTCCCTTTACACATTGCTGATTTTTATTCTTTATAACCTTTTACTCGTATTTACCTTTTGGTTTATTGTTCTTTGTATTCCTCTCAGCTTCATTTTGCTTTACCCTTTCATTTCTGTTACATTTTGTCTTATTTTAATGCGCTCTCTTCATTTCTTCTGCTTTTCTATTTTGCTGTATGAATTTTATTTTTTATTCCACCTTTTCTTTCTCTTAACCTTGGTTTTTCTTTCTCTTTCCCTAATCTCCTCCTCATGGTTTGATTAGTCATGTATCCCTCAGTC
This sequence comes from Macrobrachium rosenbergii, assembly GCF_040412425.1. Classification (NCBI taxonomy): domain Eukaryota; kingdom Metazoa; phylum Arthropoda; class Malacostraca; order Decapoda; family Palaemonidae; genus Macrobrachium; species Macrobrachium rosenbergii. The sequence goes on along the minus strand of NC_089742.1, from coordinate 48,238,141 downwards.
GTCTTATCTCTTTCATCTTATCTCTTTTTATTTCATTTTATCATTTTCTTCCTTCACTATTTGCTCCATTCTGCCTCTGCCCTCTCTTCCCGTGTTCTTTCTTTTTGCACTTGACTTTTTTACCTTTTGGTTTCTTTTGGAATTTCCTTTTATCCTGCGCTTCCTTAACACTTTCCTTCCTTTTTCCATCTTCGGTCTTTTGCTTCATTTTACAATTTAACTTCATTTTACACAGCACTGCATTTTGGTCGAACTCTCTGAAGTGTTCCGTGATCACTGTTATTAAAACTGTAACTTTTCCCCTCTTATATCTGACAGGTTCCATTTTATTTTCACTTTTCACAGATTCCATTTTATTTTCACTTTTCATTTTGTATTTTTCGTGAATTTTTATCTCTGTATCTGTATTTTGCGTTCCCGTTCTCCTTTTTCCTCCTGCCATTCTTCTCTTTCGTTCGTTCTTGTTTATCCAGTCGTCCCTTGGGCTATTTATGGCTTTTCGTAACTGAATATATATTATTTTATTAATCGTGCATATTCCTCCATTTCAAATTTCAGTTCGTAATCTTGTTTATCCAATCGTCTCTTGGACCCTTTTATGGCTTTCATAACTGAATATACATTATTTTATTAATCACGCATATTCCTCCACTTCAAATTTCAGTTCCTAATCTTGTTATTCCAATGGCGTGACTGAATATACATTATTTTATTAATCACGCATATTCCTCCACTTCAAATTCCAGTTCCTAATCTTGTTATTCCAATCGTCTCTTGGGCTGTGCATGGCTTTTCGTGACTGAATATACATTATTTTATTAATCACGCATATTCCTCCACTTCAAATTCCAGTTCCTAATCTTGTTTATCCAATCGTCTCTTGGACTCTTTATGGCTTTTCATAACTGAATATACATTATTTTATTAATCGTGCATATTCCTCCACTTCAAATTCCAGTTCCTAATCTTGTTTATCCAGTCGTCTCTTGGACTCTTTATGGGTTTCCATAACTGAATGTACATTATTTTATTAATCACGCATATTCCTCCACTGCAAATTTCAGTTCCAAATCGTACCCAGCTTTCCTTTTTTCTCTCTGGCGTTCCCCCCTCTCACCTGTCCTCTTTAACTTAATTAATACTTCAGCCCCCTCCTCGCGTCGTTCCGTAACTGAGCATCAGTTGTGTCTCTCATTACATCTCTTATTATCGACGAGAGTCACTTAATAACACGTCTTGTTGACCCTGCCCGGCTATCCGGATAGACACTCTCGAACCGTTTGCAATTCTGCGCGTTTGCCGTCGTCATTAGTTGGAGAAACAGGATGACCTCCCAGGTCTGGGCCAGACTGTAGCAGTTTATTTTGCGCCTGTCACGAGCACCGGCTAGGAGAGTGGTGTGCAGTCTGAGTGGAATAATGGCTTCATTCTCTCAGTCTGTCGGAGGATGTTTAGGTGTTTGTTTATAAAGAGAGGTGAGATTGTCAGTAAATGTAACTGTATGAAAATCAACAAAGGGATGTTTATAAATCTGAAAAGAAAGAAGCATGATTTGGAATAGGAATTATAGAGTGATAATAGCTATTTTCTCAGTCTGTCGGTGGATGTTTAGGAGTTTGTAAATAGAGATGGAATTATTAGTAAATATAATTGTATAAAAATCAACAAACAGATGTTTATAAATTTGGAAAGAAAACAGCATGATTTGAAGCAGGAATTATAGAGTGGTAATAAATAATTTTCAGAGAGAGAGAGAGAAAAAAATTGTAATTTCACTACAAACCATCGAATTGTTGTTATATTTCCATTTCATAATTCTTTTTTGTGCTCTGTTCTGTAATTTATAACAATAACAACAGTGCGTGGATCCTTATAAAATATTCTACGAAGTCAGTTCTCAGATTTAGTGAGGGATAGTGATATGTTTTGCATGTGTGTGTGTGTTTGTGTGTGTATGTGTATTTGTATATGTGTGTATGTGTGGTTTTGTTTTGTGGTTGCGCATGTGGTTGGTAAATTTTTGGGTTACGTCAGTCACTGACGAAAGAAACAGTGTATTATTTTTTATAAAATTCACACGTTTATGTTGTTTTGTTTTCATCAGTAAATGTGCAATATTACTCTACAAGTTCCTAAAATCCTGGTGATCAAAAGTTCCTAAAATCCTGGTGATCAAAAGTTCCCAAAATCCAGGTGATCGAAATTTCCCAAGACCCCGGTGATCAAAAGTTCCCAAAAATCCTGGTGATCGAAAGTTCCCAAAATCCTGGTGATCGAAAGTTCCCAAAATCCTGGTGATCAAAAGTTCCCAAAAATCCTGGTGATCAAAAGTTCCCAAAATCCTGGTGATCGAAAAAGTTCCCAAAATCCTGGTGATCGAAAGTTCCCAAACCCAGGTGATCAAAAGTTCCCAAATCCTGGTGATCAAAAGTTCCCAAAATCCTGGTGATCAAAAGTTCCCCAAAACCTGGTGATCAAAAGTTCCCAAAATCCTGGTGATCGAAAGTTCCCCAAAATCCTGGTGATCAAAAGTTCCCAAAATCCTGGTGATCAAAAGTTCCCCAAATCCTGGTGATCAAAAGTTCCCCAAAATCCTGGTGATCAGTTACAGCGAAGACGGAATTCGGCGAAGGGCAACAATCGAGATCAAGATACACAACCTGACAACACAATCAATCAACTGGTGTGAAATGAGACTCAGATTCCTCGATCGACTTCGCCGTTTGTGATTAAGAGCCGAAACTCTCAAGAGTCTCGACGACTCAGTTCTATATTGTCCGGAAGAATTCGTCGAGACGAATTACTCGTCTGAGTCTGTTTGCATTCGCTTTCGGGATCCGGTATCCCCCGATTGACGACTTGACGCGCGCGGCGGATTTCTTTTCAATCAGTTGTCGTCGATGAGAGAGAGAGAGAGATTGAGAGAGAGATTTGAGGGGAAAAAGCCAAATTGAAATGTGTTCAAGTATAGAATTTGGAGAGACGGAGAGAGAGAGAGAGGTTGAAGGTAAATGCTTATAAGTCATTGAAATAAGTGCAAGTATAGAACGGGGGAGATTTAGAGAGAGGTGAAAGAAAAGAGGAGTCATTAGTCGTCATTGTCGTCTCGTAGTCGCCGCCTCCAGCGACTATTTATTATCAGCCCGAAGGAGGAGTTGACGGGGCGTCCTGATCGCATAACTCAAAGCCTTAATTACTGTCGCCCTTGTATTCATCGTCATTCATTAGGACTGTCGCCGGAGGCGACAACGATCGCCGAGTAAATCTGTCGCCGTCGTCGGGACGAGATTTGCTTGACGTACTTTATCTATTTTATATTTAGTTTTTTTTTTTTTTTTTTAGTTTTCTGTAAAATAAAACTCTTGTGCCAGTTTTGCCGTCCACTTTTTCTGTCCGCACTTTTTCTGTCCGCACTTTATTCTGTCCGCACTTTTCTGTCCGCACTTTTTTTCTGTCCGCACTTTTTCTGTCACACTTTTCTGTCTGCACTTTTTCTGTCCGCAAGACTTTTTCTGTCCGCACTTTTTCTGTCCTCGCCTCAGATCTTAAAACATACTGAGGCTGGGGCTGCAAATGGTATGTTGATCATCCACCCTCCAGTCATCAAACATGCCAAATTGCAGCCCTCTAGCCCCACCAGTTTTTATTTTATTTAAGGTTAAAGTTAGCCATGATCGTGCTTCTGGCAACGATATAAGATAGGCCACTACCGGGCCGTGGTTAAAGTCTCATGGGCTGCGGCTCACACAACATATACCAAGGCCACCGAAAGATAGGCCTGTTTTCGGTGGCCTTGATTATACGCTGTAGCGGCTGTACAGAAAACTCGATTGCGCCGAAGAAACTCCAGGCGCATTTTTTTACTTGTTTCTTCTTATTTTTGTTTAGTAACGCACATGACTGTGTTTGTAGGGTGTACATGCATACATTATATATATATATATATATATATGTATATATATATATATATATATATATATATATATATATTATATATATATATATATATATTATATAATGTGTATATGCGATGATTTTAATTAAAACAATCAACCGCTGACATCCATAAGGAAAATATTAAAGTTGACAATGAGTGGCAACAGATATAATACGAGGTCTATTCAGAAATACAGTCCTATTCAGTGATGGATCCAGAACCTGTGAATGAATATAAAACAAGTAAAAAAATGCTGTGTGGTGGATCGAGCGAGAAAACTAGAAATGAAAACATCTCATAGCTCCATCAGGCCTTCCATTCACTCTCTCCGAACTTCGGGAATATCTCGCTTATTTCCTCTCGAAACTTCGGAGCCCCGTTTTCTATTAAAACTAGAAGTTTGCAGTGATCAGAATTGAGTAGTTCTAATTTTGAACTTCTTGCGAGATATATAAATATATATTGTTTATCACTATATATATAGAAACTCCGGCGTTTCTATATATCCATATATAGTTTATGCAGAGATATATATAGATATATCGGAAAAAACAACCTGTTTGCGTTTCTGGAACTTATATAGAAATATATATATATATATATATATATATATATATATATATATATATATAGAGAGAGAGAGAGAGAGAGAGAGTTTGTAACATATGACCAGTTATATATGGATTTATATACTGATAGGTATTAGATATATATATATATATATATATATATATATATATATATATATATATATATATATATATATATATATATATATATATGTATATATATATATAGATAGAGAGAGAGAGAGAGAGAGAGAGAGAGAGAGAGAGAGAGAGTGTATGTCAACATTGACCAGTTTTCTGTGGATTTAATACTGATAGGGATTTGAATGTATATATATATATATATATATATATATATATATATATATATATATATATTTCTGTGGATTTATATATAGGGATTTGAATATATATATATATATATATATAGAGAGAGAGAGAGAGAGAGAGAGAGTCAGTCTTACCAGTTTCTGTGGATTTTCCTTTAATATATATTAAGCTGCAAATGCCCAACATTGTATCTAGCATGGTATCCTGAGAGAGAGAGAGAGAGAGAGAGAGAGAGAGAGATGATATTTTCCTTTAATCCCCTGTAAATCCCAAGCAGATCGTCTGCTGTGACAGATCAGGGATTAATGGCGTGTGCTGCAGCGGACGCGATCTCTCAGAGACAAAAGCCCGCTGGAATCAGGACCGCGGAACAAGGAAGCAATAGCCTCCCTTAGGACGAGATCCTGCTGAACTCTTTCCAAGAGCATTGATCGACCTGCCCCACACACACACACACACACACTCAGAGAGAGAGAGAGAGAGAGAGAGAGAGAGAAGAAAGTTATTATGTATCTTGAGACTTAGGTGCGGGAGAGGAAGAAAGAGCGATGGTCTGGTATAATATATATATATATATATATATATATATATATATATATATATATATATATATATATATATATATATATATATATATATATATCAGATATATATATATATATATATTTTATATATATATATATATATATATATATATGCACCAGTTTACTTTTTTTTTGTATTATTCAGACTTACATTTAATGCTGATGATTTTTGAAATTAAAGACCGTGATTACATGCACCATTACCTTAGGTTGGTGAATTTCATTATAATTTATGTACTTATTTACCAACGAACACACTCCCCTTTTATATATATATGATTCTGTTTGCTATGTAATTCACGCTAACACAATGCTATTCTGTGGATGTCTTCGTATGAGTCTGCCACATAATCATAATACTGCTATTATTGTGGATAGTAATTAGATACATTTTGCAGATATTGCAGTCTTTTGGTACGTGATTTGAAAAGAATATATAACTAAAAAACTTCTTGTTCAGTCATTGTAGTTTATTGTATATTATATATATATATATATATATATATATATATATATATATATATATATATATACATATATATATATATATATATATATATATATATATATATATATATATATATATATATATATATCACATCAAACAAGCGTCACTGCTTCTATAATCAATCTCATTTTGTCAGTTTCTGCCATAGTTACCAAACGCTTTGAAGAGGTAAAAAGATAATGATGAATATTAATATATATTATATACCCCTTTAACATGACTTTTTGAGTCAGTTAAATCGCTGTTGCATGTGAGCATTTGAAGGAAGGAAATGATGATTTGAAAATCTATTCGCATAAATACCTAAAATCCAAAATGTAGCTTTTGAAGGCTAAATTTTAAGATGGATATTCTTAGAAAACCTCTAAATTTAATTACAGGAAATATTTATATGAAAATTTTCATTCTTTTTCAGGTACGTTCTCAGCAAGAGGTCTTATGCATTCGGCGAAGTAAGTGTATTCTTAAATTTACGTTTTCTGTTCAGTAATCAAATATTCCATTCAGTTATTCTGTTTCAACGGCAAATTCGCTTAACTGGGCTTTCTCGCTTCTGGTCTCCATTCAAGTTGTAACTTGAGCAAATTCTCGTCATAGTTGCTCCTCGGCGTGAGATAGGTCAGGGGCATTCGGATCTTTGAGGAATGTGAAGGAAATTGACATGCTACCGTAGGTAGTTTTACATAGCCTCTATTCCACGCTGTTTATGTCAAGGATTCAAGAAACCTAGGTAAATACATGAGTATAGTGAATTATCGATGTATATATGGTGCACCACTATACTGCGACCGGAAATAGTAAGTAAGAGGCCACAATTATGTAACTGAGCAAGACTGTATTTATCAAAATACAAACATGGTACAAAGGGCGCTTAAGACCGCTTGCATGACGGTCCTCTTCAGTCAACTGAATGCAAATACATGGATTTCTATAAAGAATCTTACGTTTCCCAAACTGATAAAAATATTTGT
>NC_089742.1:48181242-48226242 GCF_040412425.1 Macrobrachium rosenbergii | reverse complement strand
GTAGAATAATGTTCTGAGAGAGAGAGAGAGAGAGAGAGAGAGAGAGAGAGAGAGAGAGAGAGTAATATCATAGGCTTGAGTCGATTCTAATAGAACCGTAATTTGAATGTATAACGGAAAGTATAAATTTGTGCATGTAATTTTATGTTACTGATACTGTATATATATATATATATATATATATATATATATATATATATATATATATATATATATATATATATATATATATATATATATAAATCATTTCCTGTAAATACTTCAGACGTTATAAAGGATACGTTCAGTGTCTTTACTATCGAATTGCTCCAAAAAAGCTATTGTAGATCGAATGCCTCGTTTTTGTCAAGCACGATAACAATTAAAACAATTCTAAAAGTTCAGTGATAAAAGTTGGTAACCGTTTCTACAATGTTTACCAACCTGTTGAACAATTCCTAGTATTCTGTGGCGAAGGCATAAAAAAAACTTCAAAATGCTAAACTTCAGTGATAAAAGTTTGACGGCATAACTCTTTAAGCAAGCCTTAAATATTCAATGATAAAAGCTTTCGTATATCCTTAGTGAAAACTTAATACACTTCTAAGTTTAAAAGTTTAAAAGCATAAAAGTTTATCGATAAAAGATGTTTATTCTTTCAGGCATCTTTAAAATTTCAGTTCTGAAAGCATGATGGCTTTTCAAATAAGCCGGAAGGTGGCGAACTCTTGCTAGACTTTTTAAATCTGAAAATCAGTGGCAGAAGTCTGATAACTTTTTAAGTCTCTCCGCAGCTATTATAAGCTTCCTAATCTTCAAAAATCTGGTACAAAGTCAGGGATGAATAATCGGTAGTCTTTAAGTAGATATAATGTACCATGATAATAACTTCACGTCTTTTGAATCATTTATAGTATCCAGTGATAAAAAGTTGATAATCCTGTAACAACAATAAAAATTTAGTGATAAAATTGTAGTATCATTTTAACAATTCATAAGACTCGGTGATAAAATGTTGATGTCAGTGAAACCAAATCTGACAGTTCATGGAGAATTTTTTTTAGAATTTTCGAACTTCTGAAACATTTTGTTTTGCAAACATTTTCGATAAAACTGAAATGAACTTTAAATGTTTCGTTGAAAAAGACTGAATACATTTTAAAAAGGCTAAAAAACTTACGATTAATACTACCTGACCTTAAACGAAAATTTAAAATTTCACTGATGAAATCTGTATGACTTTTAAAAGTGGCTCTAAAATCCCAGCAATAAAATATTAATAGGTCTTTAAACTGTCTTTTGAACTTTCAACTTTTTAAAACTCTATAAAAAACTTTGTGATAAAATCCTCATAACTCTAAAACAAGCATAAATATCCCATAATATTTTCCCCTCCTCCAGCCCATTCTAATAAGATCCTTCACGAAGATATAAATACAGGTCGCTGTTATTCACCATCATTGATTCGTATTTCACTTTTCACAGAAAACATTTTTCAGTGCATAATTCTCATCTATATGTAAATGAAACTGATCATATTTACATCCTTCGTGATCCCCGGACGAATACTGCGAAATTTAACTATTTTTTTTTTTTACAAAAGTAAAATATTCATATGTGTACAACGAAGCTCGAGCGTTGTTCAGATGGCTGAATTAATTGTCCTGAGAAAAAAACTTTTTTTTTACGATAAAATTCATCATTGTAATTAAATTTCATTGTGTGTCACGCAGTTTCCCAGGCTGATATTATTTTAGAATCTTTTATTGTCGAACAAAATTGAATATTCAACTAATAAGTGAAACGTATATTAGATTAATCTAGGTGTTCAACTTATAAATGAAACGTATATTGCGTTAATCTTAATATTTGACTTATAAATGAAACGTATAATAGATTAAATAAAACATATTATTTTAATCTTAATATTCAGATTAGAAATAAAACGTATATTAGATTAATCTAAATATTCAAGTTATAAATAAAACGTATATTAGATTAATCTAAATATTCAAGTTATAAATAAAACGTATATTAGTTAATCTTAATATTCAACTTATAAATAAAACGTATATTAGATTAATATAAATGTTCAGTTATAAATAAAACGTATATTAGATTAGTCTAAATGTTCAACTTACAAATGAAACGTATATTAGATTAATGTCGATATTCAACTTATAGGTAAAACGTAATTAGATTAATCTAAATATTCAACCTCTAAATGAAACGCATATTAAATTAATCTAAATATTCAACTTATAAATAAAACTTATATAGATTAATCTTAATATTCAACTTATAAATAAAACGTATATTATACTAATCTTAATGTTCAACATATAAATAAAATGTATATTAGATTAATCTTAATATTCAACTTATAAATAAAACGTATGTTAGTTTAATCTAAATATTCAACTTATAAATAAAACGTACAGTATATTACATTAATCTTAATATTCAAAATATGAATAAAACGTTTATTAGATTAATCTAAATATTCAAGTTATAAATATTACATTAATCTAAATATTCAACTTATAAATAAAACGTATATTAGATTAATCTAAATATTCAACTTATAAATACAACGTATATTAGATTAACCTAAATATTCAACTTATAAATACAACGTATATTAGATTAATCTAAATATTCTAGTTATAAATAAAACGTATGTTAGATTAATCTAAATATTCAAGTTATAAATAAAACGTATGTTAGATTAATCTATGATGAGAAAAGCATAAACACAGATACAGAACATGACGTAATCAAGGTTATCTGAATCAGCTTAGTGTATCTCTTCAGAGGTTTGCAACAGATAATTGCAGCATCTTGTTTTGTAGTGTTAACTTGTAACTTAATTGTTACCTCACCTAGCCTCTTCTGTCAATCTCTTTTGATACTTTGTTGTAAGCTCAGTGCTCGCTTCTACTTCTTCTGTGAGTTAATACACACACACACATACACACACACACACACACACACACACACACACATATATATATATATATATATATATATAGATATTTATACACATGTATATATGTGTATAAATAATCATACATACTCACACACACGTTACGACGCCAGTGTACATGCATCTATCACTCAGTCCGTCTTCCGTTTTCCAATCACTGTAATTAAACGTTTGTCTCACGCATAAATATTCTTTTCTGTGGATAATTTTTTGTCTTAGTTTATTTCTTTTTTTGTTTTGTCTTGATCTATAGAATGTGAGCTCGCGTGCGTGGCATACATACATACATACATGTACACACAAATATATATATATATATATGTGTGTGTGTGTGTGTATGTGAAATCCTCATTCATAATCTGACGTCTCTGTCTCGTCTCTGCAGACGCTTCTGATGAATCTAGTCATCAGCATAAGCATCTAGAATGCGAATCTTCCATTGCTATCTTACATGATGCTTACTTAAACCCACGCGCTTATCCCAATCATTACGACGATGCAATTCACATGCAAATTGGGAAGATTTTTGTCCTGAGTGAGGCCGATCTGAAGCCGAGGTATATATTCGGGGCGTCTTTGGTCGTCGAAAATTGGCGCGGTGGTCGCTCAAGCGTGAAATGGAATGCAATGCAGGCAAAGCGCTTGGAAACTTTGATATCCCAATACATTTACCAAAGCACAGAGGATGCGATCGTGCGTGCCTCTTTCTGTCGCGTTCGGGGTACCTTACGGGCATTATTCTCTTGGCATTCTTTTACCCAATTTGGACGTTGGTCAGGGTGTAAACTAAAAGGGCATCATTATTCTCTTGGCATTCTTTGACCAATTTTGGGCATTAATCAGGGTATAACCTCACGGGCATCATTGTTCTCTGGGCATTCTTTGACCCATTTTGGGCATTAATCAGGGCATAACCTCACGGGCATCATTATCCGCTTGGCATTCTTTGACCCATTTTGGGCATTAATCACAGTATAACCTCACGGGCATTATTCTCTTGGCATTGTTTGACCCATTTTGGTCATTAAGCAGGGTATAACCTCACGGGATCATTATTCTCTTGGCATTCTTTGACCCATTTCGGACATTAATCAGGGTATAGCCTAACCTCACGGGCATCATTATTCTCTTGGCATTCTTTGACCCATTTTGGGCATTAATCAGGGTATAACCTCACGGGCATCATTATTCTCTTGGCATTCTTTGACCTGTTTTGGGCATTAATCAGGGTATAAACTAAAAGGACATTTATGTGTCCCAGCGGAAGACAACTCGAGACGAGAGGAAAGAAGCCAGGGGGGAAGCCATAGGCCTGGCTCCTAATTGATTCACTTTGTCATAGTTAGGCAAAATACACAAACACACACACACACACACACACACACACACACACAGAGAGAGAGAGAGAGAGAGAGAGAGAGAGAGAGAGAGAGAGAGACTGCAAAGGGTAAACGTGAGGTGTGATCTGATGTGTGTTAGTACAAGGTTGTCTTCAAGAGCCTAACTCTGAGGAAGAAAAGAAATGAATTGAGGTGCAATAGGAAGACAATTAAGGTGAAATAGGAAGACAATGAAGGTGCAATAGGAAGACAATTGAGGTGCAATAGGAAGACAATTAAGGTGTAATAGGAAGACAACTAAGGTGAAATAGGAAGACAATTAAGGTGAAGTAGGAAGACAATTAAGGTGAAATAGGAAGACAATTGAGGTGCAATAGGAAGACAATTAAGGTGAAGTAGGAAGACAATTAAGGTGAAATAGGAAGACAATTAGGTGCAATGGGAAGACAATTGAGGTGCAATAGGAAGACAATTGAGGTGCAATAGGAAGACAGTCAGTCGAGTGTTTGGGAGTCCAGGGCGAAGGGCAAAGTGGTCAGTATTGTCAGTTTGAGTCAAATTCTGCTTTGGAAGAATTTTCGAAGAGTTTCCAGTTTGCTGTTGCTTCTTATTGCTCTAACTTTTCTTCCAAGACCTCAACTCTAAGATCGATACAAAGCGATTTTGTTTTCCTGGCAGGAAACTTCAAATTTACTGCCGCTCACACTAGTCGTTACCGCATGTTGTGAGTTGTAGGCAGTAGTTGACTTGTGAATTGTAGGCAGTAGTTGACTTGTGAATTGTATGCAATAGTTGACTTGTGAATTGTTGGCAATAGTTGACTTTTGCTCCTGAAAACTCTTCTCAGGACAGTATTTCTTAAAACATATCCATCTGACTTTTAAAACAGTTAATAAAACAGTTTTTAATCACGTATCTATTTTTTTATCTCTTCAGAATGGCGGTTAGTATAATTTCTTGTGTTGCTTCGTTCAGAGTAACATCTGGTCATTTTTATCACGGTTTGAGTTCAATTGTGGTTCCCACTAATGCAGATATTTCTATTGTTTTTTGTTATACTGAAAGGTCTTAATAATTCCAGGATATACATTAATATCAGCAGTAATTCCACTTGATAAGGTACAGCTCCCGTGTATCAATCATTGTGTACTGCCCTTTGATGACTGTTGAAAAACTAAAGACAAAATCAGTTGACAATCAACTGAAACATGGGATATTCACTTTAAAAAGTACCTTAATACACATAATATAGACTAAATGAACCTGTTATTCCAAGTCACAAGAGATAAAGAAAGAAAAAGCTTTCTCATAAGAAAGAGCAGTAAGCAAAGGTTTATTGAACAGGATTATGCAATAAATCCTCTGTACCTCCAGGTCATTTTCATCTTGCGTTTCTTGGAACAAGAAGAAGAAGGTGGCTCGTAATGACAGAGGTGACACTTTCCGATACATATATCAAGTAGCGACATTTATGGGAGAATTATTATTCATTATTCATGGGTCAGCAATGAATTACAGCGTTTTCTCCTTCTGTCCCTCGGTGGAATGAAAATTTGATGAAAATACCGATGGTTGTTGCTCTCAAGTATTAGAATACACTGCGGAGCTTGGATGCGTTCTGGATTGAGTTCTTGGAACCAGAGGTTTTCTGACGTAAAGTATTGGATGGTAGTGTCTTATTGTAGCTTATTCAGGTTGAAATATAGCTTATTCAGGTGAAATTGTAGCTTATTCAGGTTGAAATTGTAGCTTATTCATTCAGGTTGGGGTGTAGCTTATTCAGGTTGAAATTGTAAAGTTGAAATTGTAGTTGGTTGAGCTTATTCAGGTTGAAATTGTAGCTTATTCAGAGTGAAATTGTAGAAAAATTGTAGCTTATTCAGGTTGAAATTGTAGCTTATTCAGGTTGAAATTGTAGCTTATTTCAGGTTGAAATTGTAGTTTATTTCAGGTTGAAATTGTAGCTTATTTCAGGTTGAAATTTTAGCTTATTCAGGGTGAAATTGTAGCTTATTCAGGTTGAAATTGTAGCTTATTCCAGGCTTATTATTCAGGTTGAAATTGTAGCTTGTTCAGTGAAAATTGGTAGCTTATTCAGTGAAATTTATTCAGGTTGAAATTGTAGCTTATTCAGGTTGATATGGTAGTTTATTCAGGGTGAAATTGTAGCTCATTCAGGGTGAAACTGTAGCTCATTCAGGGTGAAACTGTGGCTTACTCAGGTTGAAATTGTAGGTTATTCAAGTAGAAATTGATTAATATCAATATCTTCTAATTGCGTTGGTCATACTTCCGGTACAGAAATGCATTGGTTGGTTTGTCACTGAGTTACGTAGCAATGGCTTTTGCCACTTGCATTGACATCGTCCTCCAGAGCAACAGATTGAAAATACTTGTGGAATGAATACTCCATTAACCTCTTATTTTTATTATAGATTTATAATTATCTCTTTTTTCACATTCTGAATTCTTTCCCTGAAAGTCTGCCTACAAGTTAATGGCATTTTTTGCATGTCTTATGAATAAGGGGGCCCCGTTAAGTGTAATTAATGATAACTAGATATACCTGTTTGTCACTGACAGCTAATAAACTTAACTTTTCCAGGAAATTTTCATTTGCAGTTTCAAATTTGGGGTGGCGGTATTTTCATTGTGATTATTGTGAGATTATGGCACAATTAAGGGATTAGAAGTCAAATTTGATGTTAGACGAGTTATCTTAATTTCATTATCCATTTAAAAAATCGGTTTAACTGGTAATTACGTCAAGATCATTGGTCCTGGTTCAACTTCTGTTTGACTTTGGTGAAAATCGCTTGAAAAATCAGTCTTAGTCATCTGAGACACGTGTCACTTTGTGCGTTTTTGGGTGCCATTTTGGGGTCGATTTCGGATATTCTCACGAGCTTAGGGAAGGGAGGAACGTCCTTTCCTTCCATCACTAATAGTTTTACCATTTTCGTTCAAAAGTAGGAAATCCGAATTCAAACTGATGATATCCGGTAGGGGGTTAGTGCCGCCAGTGAACCTCATGTGATTCGCTGTAGGCATCACTTAAGGTTCTTTGCAGCGTCCCTTCGGCCCCTAGCTGCTACCCACATCATTCCTTTCGCTGCACCTCCGTTCATATTATCTTTCTTCCATCTAACTTCCCAACCTCGCTTAACAATTGATTCGTAGTGCAACTGCTTTGAGGTTTTCCTCCTGTTACGCCTTTCAAACCTTTTTATTATTTATTGACGCATCAGCGCTGTGAGTGACCTCATAGGTCCCAGCGCTTGGCCTTTGGCCTCAAGTCTATATTCTGTTCTGTCTGAAATTGATGGAATTGTTTGACAGTTTGGGGGGATGATGGCTTACTTAATTACAGTATTACATATACTTTACACAGTTATTTCTTTCGTACTGGTTCTACTGAAATGGTCCTCTTCTCGGGTGACGTTAAACCCGTTGGGATACCACTTCTTACATTTACTGTACAAATCAGTAATCCCCGACTTGCACGATTCGGTGACGATTTTCTCTCCTACAGAAAAACTTTGGAATTCTCTCAGTGTTTCCGTTTTCCTGCTATTTTTAGGATCAAACCTTTCCTTTTTCCGTTTTTCTTTCCATTTCTTGCTTTCTTGGGGCCATGAACTAAATAAGAAAACTAGAATGCCCGTCCCGTCGACCTCTGCAACTCTCAGTATCTATTATATAAATTATATAAAATTCTTCGGAATTCAAAGATCCCAGCATTTAAAATCCAGGCAGCAAGGAACTCGTAAATTTAGCTCCCCAGAGTTTTTAAATTTTTTTTGGCTTCCGTTAATGCGAAATTTCAGTATGCAAATGCAACTGAATAAATTGGATGTAAATAAGACCAAAGTTTTGCCCACCCCCCAAAAAAAAATTTTTTTTTCTTAACCAAGGATTAATTTATGCCGGAAGGGCAGCGACAGTTGCACAGATTAATTGAAAGATTGTATAGAAACAGTCCACCTACACATACACACACACACACACACACACACTTATTTACACAAGTGTAAATGTTCGCACATACTCACTTATCAGTTATAATTCCCCTTCGGTATTATTTTCCGAGGCAGAGAAATCGGATATTAAATGATATCTGTAGCTTAATATTGTGCATTTATATATATATATATATATATATATATATATATATATATATATATATATATATATATATATATATATATATATATATATATATATATACAGTATAACAGCATTCAGGTGAAGTAAATGATCAAGGCCAAGAGAGACAAGGTCTACCCAGCTGGGTGGAGTCGCCTCCCACCAGGGGTAACTACGTAGGCGATGACGTATCTCAGAGGTACCTGCTCATTACGGCAATTCCCCTGCTGACGCAACAAGGAGTTAGACGAAGCTCCGCCTACATGGGGGATTTGGGGGGAAGTGAGCAGACCTTCTCTTTCTTGGCCTTGGTAGTGATATGATCCCCTCTCTTCCACTTCTCGATCCTGAGAGAGAGAGAGAGAGAGAGAGAGAGAGAGAGAGAGAGAGAGAGAGAGAGAGAGATACTCTTGTAGTCATTTTCATGTTTATTGCACAGGGTGAAACGAGCCGTATTATTCGAAATGCTTGGTAAAGCAATCTGTGCTTGTTTATGATACGTGGGCAGACACTGGTATATACTGTATATATATTATATATATATATATATATATATATATATATATATATATATATATATATATATATATATATATAAATCGTATATTAATATTTTATATCTTACATTTTAATCTTATCATTTTAATCTGCATATTAAATTAGAAGCTAATCTCTTAGAGAGGAAGAAAAACTCTTTATAGAGAAAAATTCCTCGATCGAGATCCATCCCTAATAAGATTTTCTTTGGCAAACAGCCCATCTTTAGCGGAGTGAGGTCCATCAGTCACATTTTAGATATTTTATGGATCGATGGACGGACAAACACAACGGAGAATATATTACGACGTACGACCTTCGAACTTTGTTGGCAGAAGTAACAGACTCAGGACAGAGTTAAAAAGAAGAAAAAAAATTTTATTTTCTTTCACTGGATTTTGTTTGCTTGCTATTTTTTCTAACGCCCACAACGCGCGCCGATGTCAAGGTGAATTCTTTTGATAGGAAGAGAGGAAAGATAGGGGTAGGGGGGTTGGAAATTGAGGGGGTTGGCAAAGGCCAAGCACTGGGAGCCCCCAGAGGTCAATTGAATATAGAAAAGGTGTAACAGGAGGAAAACCAAGGTTAAAGCACTGAGCCTACTGAGGTCATTCAGCGCTGAAAGGAAATTTTTGACAGTAAAAGGTTTGAAAGGTGTAACAGGAGGAAAACCTTTCTAAGCAGGTGCACTTTAAATCAACTGTTTAGCGACCAACTGGTGGTAGCTGAGATGGAAAATAACTGCAGAATCAATTTGTTAGGAGGGAGGTACATTAAAATGAAAGAACGAAACGAAAGGGGTTGCAGCTAGGGGCCGAAGGCACGCCGCAAAAGAACCTCTAGCAATGCCTACAGTGCACCACCAGGAAGGGGTGGAGATAAGAGTGTGGGGGTTTGGGGGATGACTCACATAGAGAGAAATACGAAAATTCCTCGAATTTTACAGACGGTGGTAGTAGTAGTTAAAAGTTAAGTATATCTTAGTTTAACCAGACCACTGAGCTGATTAACAGCTCTCCTAGGGGCTGGCTCTGAAGGATTAGATTTATTTTACGTGGCTAAGAACCAATTGGTTACCTAGCAACGGGACCTACAGCTATTGTGAATCCGAACCACATTATACCGAGAATGAATTTCTGTCGCCAAAAATAAATTCCTCTAATTCTTCACTGGCCGGTCGGAGACTCGAACTCGGGCCTAGCAGAGTGCTAGCATAATAATTCTCCTTGTATTTTAATAATTCACTCACATTCTTATCTATTTGGTTATTAATGTGTCAATTTATTTTCTTTCTAATAACTGAGCTTTCTTCTTTCTGAATTTCCTGTTATCTTCTGTTACTTCATTCTAATGAACACCTTAATATTCTTCTTAATAATAATAATATTAATAATTTCAAAAATAATCTCACCGTGTAATAAGGTTACAGATGACCCTTAATGGCACGAACGAACTTAAAAAAAAAAAGAAACAAATAAACGAGCCCCGAAATATTCAAATTGGGTCTGCAAAGAGGAAACGGAATCCAAAAGCGTGAACAATGAAGCACGCTCCTATTTAATCCTTTAGAAGTAGGCGGCGGCATTAAATAGGCTTTTATTGTTCCGTCTCACCAGTGAATGACGACTTTTTTTTAATATTTGTTTTTTTCTTTCTTTTTCGTTTCGTCGCTTGATGCAATAAGCAGTAGACGACTTTCGAAAGGTTCAGTCTACCTCCAGCTGTCATCTGTTACCGTTACGTTCTACCTTCCACCGTTATCTGTTACCGTTACATTCTGCCTTCCACCGTCGTCTGTTACCGTTACATTCTGCCTTCCACCGTCATCTGTTACCGTTACATTCTGCCTTCCACGTCATCTGTTACCGTTACATTCTACCTTCCACTGTCATCTGTTACCTTCACATTCTACCTTCCACCGTTATCTGTTACCGTTACATTCTGCCTTCCACCGTCATCTGTTACCTTCACATTCTACCTTCCACCGTCATCTGTTCACCTTTACATTCCGCCTTCTACCGTCATCTGTTACCGTTACATTCTGCCTTCCACTGTCATCTGTTACCTTCACATTCTACCTTCCACCATTATCTTCTACCTGCTGCTATCTATTGCATTCTGCCTTCCAGCGTCATCTGTTACCGTTACATTCTGCCTTCCGCCGTCATCTGTTACCTTCACATTCTGTTGCTTCTGCCGCGTCATCTGTTACCTTACACATTCCGCCGTCATCTGTTACCCTCCACCGTCACTGTTACCTTTACATTCTACCTTCCACCGTCAATGTTACCGTTACATTCTACCTTCCACCTTCACTGTTACCTTTACATTCTACCTTCCACCGTCATCTGTTCACCTTTACATTCCGCCCTCCACCGTCACCTCTTACCTTCACATTCTACCTTCCACCGTCATCTGTTACCTTTACAGCCTACCTACCCCGTCATCTGTTACCTTGATCCACCGCCATAGTCCTGTCGGGCTACACTCGGTCGTCCAAATCCTCTGCAATGAATGGTCTCGTAAATCTAGGGATTTTGAACATCCAAGGTCGAGACAGGCGTAGGTTCTCGATTCAAATTCAAATTCAAAAGCTTTATTTCGGACACAGATGGCCGTAGAGTCTTTAAGACTCTGAAAGCATGAAATTAAAACTGATAAGTATGAGATAGGATTTTGACAGAAACGTGGAAATGATGACGTGGATGAGACGTGGATTACGAGACTAGGTGATTAGAGTACGTAGACATACTGTACGTAACATATTTGAATGAAACCTCATGAAGAAAATGGCTAGCAACGCAAAGCTGTTGAAATACTATATTCGTACACAAAAGAGGACGCCAAATGCATTAAACATTATTATTATTATTCAGAAGATGAACCATAATCATGTGGAACAAGCCCACCAAAGGGGTCATTGACTTGAAATTCAAGCTCGTGAAGAATAATGTGTTCATTAGAAAGCAGTAACAGAAGGTAATGGGATATACAAAAAAGAAGAGATCACATACGAGCAAAGAAAATAAGTCATTACGTACTCTTGAAATACAAAAAACAAATAAATAAAACTGTATTCTCTCTTATGTAACTTCGTCTCAATGACTCGACTCTCTTCTCACAAATCTTCATATGGGGCTGAAAAAACTGGAGTAGGTTTGTGTTTACAGACCCTATTCATTTTCCTGCGGAAAAGGCAATGAAGAAGAATGGGCACGGCTCCACTGAGAGATAAAAAAACGAGTTGTGGATGAACGTGAATACGGGAGATGGGAGATGAGGGAGATATATGGGGAGAAATATTTACTGCTTTATTAGGTTAATTAAATAGTTACTGGATTTATATCAAATATATATATATATATATATATATATATATATATATATATATATATATATATATATATATATATTATATATATATATATATACACATATATATATATCTATATATATGTATAGTTATAGATAGATATATAAAAATATATAGTTAGATATATATAAAAAATATGTATATATATACATATAAAGCATATTTCAAATGAGTTTAGATAGATAGATAGATAGCTAGATAGATAGATAGATAGATACAGTAAATAGATTGATAGATAGATAGATAGATAGATAGATAGATAGATAGATAGATAGATAGATAGATAAAAGGAAAGATAGACAGATACAGTAGATAGATAGATAGATAGATAGATAGATAGATAGATAGATAGATAGATAGATAGATAGATAGTTAGATAGATAGATAAATAAATGGTTAAAAATATTAGCCAAGAATCATCTTGGCCACAGGAAAAATAAAATTTATTGTCACATTCTACTCAGTGACATATAATGTAAGCTTTAGTCAAGACCTTTGTTTAAACTAATTGATCAGGACAAAAAAAATCATTGCTTTCTCTTGGAACAGTTTATCTTTTATTTATTTATTAATTCTTTTATTTAGTTTTCATGAGATGTTTTGTACTTACCAGTAATTTCCCTTTCATTTACAAAAATGAAACATTTATATATTTAAAAAGAAAGAAAGAAAAAAAAAATATATATGGTTTCCATAAAGTTAAAATAACTCGGAACAATTTTCCACCCTCTCCACCGCTGAGAATCCTTCATATGATCTATATACAATTTTTGTTTTAGTTCAGGAGCTTTTTCCAAAACTCGAAGTGGTAACTCGAGACGGGCCAAAAAAAAAAAAAAAAGAGAGACAATCGAAATGGAATTTGGGAGACCCTGTTTCTAAAAGCCTTTACTTGCAATGGCAGTTGCAAACGAATATCTTCTTGCCTTTTTTCAGGTTATTTTATTTTTCCTGTTGAAAGGAGGTACAGGCAATATGGAGAGAGAAAAAAAAAGTCGCATTGGAAAAGAACTTTAAAGCATGGGATTTTGTGACTTTTTCTCTTTGACAATCTTAGTAAATTGGAAAGCATGCACTTAAAAAGCCTTCCATGTTGCAAATTGATTCAGTAACCCCCTCCCCTCCAGCCACCCCAAAAATGAAAGGAATAAAAGTAGGAATAATTGTTAACTGAATATGCAAATATATAGAAGGGAAATTCCTTTAGTGATTAGTTTCGTCAAAGAAATAGCAATTGGTTTAATTCCGTATAGCAACATTTGTATCAAAGGCATACATAGATTTATATACAAGTGATCGTTCTTACGAAAGTCAGTTTCATTATGAATAATTATGGTTTTTAGTTTTCTGTAAAAGAAAACTATTGTGCCGGCTTTGTCTGTCCGTCCGCACGTTTTCTGTCCGCATTTTTGCTGTCCGCCCTCAGATCTTAAGAACTACTGAAACTAGAGAGCTACAAATTGGTATGGTGATCATCCACCCTCCAATAATGAAACATACCAAATTGCATCCCTCTAGCCTCAGTAATTTTGATTTTAATTAAGGTTAAAGTTAGCCATAATCGTGCTTCTGGCAGCGATATATGATAGGCCACCAACGGGCCGTGGTTAAAGTTTCATGGGCCGCTGCTCATACAGCATTATACCGAGACCACCGAAAGATAGACCTATTTTCGGTGGCCTTGATTATACAGTGTACAGAAAACTCGATTGCGCCGAAGAAACTTCGGCGTATTTTTGCTTTTTTTTTTTTATTTTAACGCCGACGGGGTGGGAAACCCGAAAATTTCTATACCTATAAAGTGGGCAGTGAAAAAAAAAAATAAACCGGGCCTTTTCCTCGAAGGACGAAATAGATCTGATTTTAAGGGATGGTGGGTCAGGGAGCATGGAGACGGGGAGGGGATTCCAAAGCTTTGCAACAGAGGAAAAGGGACAGTTACCGAACGGTACAATTTCAGGACTACTTTCTTCATAACAAACAAGTAAAAAATTTGCCGAAAGTTTGTTCGGCGGAATCGAGTTTAATGTACAGCCGCTACAGCCTATAATCAACGCCACCGAAAATAGATCTATCTTTCGGTGGTCTCGGTATAATGATGTATGAGCCGTGACCCATGAAACTTTAACCACGGCCCGGTGACGGCCTATCCTATATCGTTGCCAGAAGCACGATCATGGCTAATTTTAACTTTAAATAAAATAAAAACTACTGAAGATAGAGGGCTGCAATTTGGTATGTCTGATGATTGGGGGGTGGATGATCAACATACCAATTTGCAGCCCTCTAACCTCAGTAGTTTTTAAGATCTGAGGGAGGACAGAAAAAGTGCGGATGGAAGACAAAGCCCTCTCAATAGTATTTTTTACAGAAAACTAAAAAAAAAAAACATTCAAAACTCAGAGAGATATGGCTGTAAACGCGTACAGTATTTTCGATACGTAAGAACACACTCAAATCTGAACTTCAGAAAGCGGTTTTCCAGTGCCAGAAATGAGCAATCAGAGCGAAACTGGAACAGATTTTCTTCTCAAATTTTCCATAAGGGGAATGATGCAGGGAACTGAAAATTGCTGAATAAAATTCATTGAAAACGTGACAAATATTACATTCCAACTGAGGTTTCTTCCTTCTACAGGACCAGGCTTAAAGATAGGGTCCTTATGCACTTCCCAAAAAAGCGGACATATCCAAGTTGTTCTCAAGAACACATTATATTTTAGAGAACAATTAGGGTGTCTTAAGTAAAACAATGTTATCTTTAACTTCCAAAGTTAAAGGACGACTAAATGAATACAGAAATGCTAAATGAGAGAGAGAGAGAGAGAGAGAGAGAGAGAGAGAGAGAGAGAGAGAGAGAGAGGAGAGAGAGAGAGAGAGAGAGAGAGAGAAAAATGCTATTGAGAGAGAGAGAGAGAGAGAGAGAGAGAGAGAGAGAGAGAGAGAGAGAGAGAGAGAGAGAGAGGAGAGAGAGAGAAGGCATCTGTTAGTAGGGTGTGGTATGACTGTGAAAGATAAAAGATTGCTAGAGAAAATAGTTGAAAGTTTATGGAAATTATTGCTAAATCAGTTACATAGGAAGTAAAGGGGACATCTTATTGTTCGTTTTTACCGGAGAAAAGATACAAGTCTTTATCGAAAAGTTTGCTTAATGACAGTTTGCACTAGGCTGTTAAATACGGCAGTGAAAGGATGCAGGAAATCATTGTTCTGTGGTCAAATCCCTTCGCTCCATCATCTCATCTTAATCAAATGAGGATGAGAAAAAAAGTGGATAAGAAAATTTTGTGTTTGGTTTTGCTGATAACGCCTTTTAGTGAATAAGTTCCTGCTGTTAACTCAACCTAACGCTGACTCCACCCCTCCTTTTCCCAGCCACCCCTCCCCAAAAAGCAGGCAAATAAAAAGATTGAAAAATGAAAACGAATTGGCATCTGTTATATAACACCCATTCCCTCAGTTTCTAATGACAGCCCCTTTCCTCAGCCCCAAAAAAAAAAAAAAAAAATTGACGGGTAAACAAAAAATATGGAAAGTGAAAAGCGAATTGACATCCATTACAACAATTCCTGCAGCTTTTAATGATACGAATCTTCATCAGTAAGCTACCACATTACCCTTTAGTTTTGAACAAATGAAAACCGAAGTATTCGGAAATTGAATAAACTCTCAATGAGTCGTTACCCAAGACTCGCGTCAGATCAAACTGCAACGTCCCAAGAGCAAAGTGTGGACACTGAACGGCCGTCCTTAGGAGTGTTAGCATGTGTGCCTTTCGACCAGATCACGAGCCGCTCTCCGATATCTGTGGGCAGTATCAACATGACGCTTGTTTGGTTTAGGGAGGCCCATTCACCACTGGGCTGGAAATCTCCTCAGCCGGAGTTCTGGAGAGCCAGATTTCTCGGCACAAATAAATATATCCCGCGTTCGGTGGACCTTACATGGCTTGCGTAAGTCAGTCCTTTGTTATTTTTTTTTTTTAGTGTTTATTTAGTTTTAAGTTATTTTTGTAGAGTTTGATTAGAATTTGACAGAAGTTAGGTTCAAGTAGGTGCTGTTGGGCATTCACGTGTAGCTGATGGAATGGAGAATGCATGATTGATGGAAGGGAATTCTATTTTCAGTATATATATATATATATATATATATATATATATATATATATATATATATATATATATATATATATATATATATGTATATGATGCATTAGTCAATCTTTTTAAAGTGGAAAGTTTCTTTAAATTACAGAAGAGATGGAATAAGTAAGTACATATGAAATAGAATTTTGACGTAGTGTTATTGAAACATGAACAACTGTTAAAGGATGAATGGTCTTCCATTTTACTTGTAAATATTGGGAACACACACACATATATATATACATAGTGTGTGTAACGTAAGATTGTCCACAATATCTTATTCAGTAGAAACATTAATATTCTTTAAGGAAAACTCGTCTTGTTAAAATCTCGCGAACTGTATTAATTAGCTTTCTCGTAAAAACTGCGTTATCTCAGGACTCTTCCCGGCTGGAACAGCCATAAGTTTTTTTAATGTTCGCACAGAATTTTAATCATATGTTAATTTTATCGGTTTTACCTCTCGCTCCCAGTTTTACACGTGTTGTGGAGTCCTTCAGAACTTACACGAATTTTATCCAATGCATCAAGGATATATTATGAGGTTGCCAATATAATTATTCAGTTATATCATTCTAAATAATTACATCATATATATGAATTTTCTCTATTATTCAATGAAATGATCCATAAAGTTTATTTCTCAATAATTAGTGGAAGAGCTTTTAGTTTTCTTTAAAAGAAAACTATTGACCCGACTTTGTCTGTCCGTCCGCCCTCAGAGCTTAAAAAGTACTGAGGCTAGAGGGCTGCAAATTGATATGTTGATCATCCACCCTCCAATCATCAAACATACCAAATTGCAGCCCTCAGGCCTCATTAATTTTTATTTTAATTAAGGTTAAAATTAGCCATAATCGTGTTTCTGGCAACAATATGGGATAGGCCACCACCGGGTTGTGGTTTAAGTTTCGTGGGCCGCAGGTCGTACAACATTATACCGAGACCAACGAAAGATAGATATATTTTCGGTTGCCTTGATTATACGTTGTAGCGGCTGTACAGAAAACTCGATTGCGCCGAAGAAACTTCAGAGCATTATTTACTTGTTTTATCATAGACATGGATTTTCTCATCCTGTCCGCCTGTCTGTCTGTCTGTCTTTTAAAGGTGAATTTAAATTTCTGTCTACTTTTCGTCTATCTACGCTACCTTCAAATTTCCTTCGTCAGTTATGACGTCTACGTCAATCATGGTATCCCATTTTTTTAAGTGCCTCTTTCATCATCTTCAGCCCTCATTTCAGAGTTCGTCTTCTCTCTCTCTCTCTCTCTCTCTCTCTCTCTCTCTCTCTCTCTCTCTCTCTCTCTCTCTCTCTCTCTCTTCCGGCATCCGAGAGTTCTTTCACTACGTTCGTTCAACCATCACCTGCCATCATTATCCACAATCAGCCTCCATAAAAATGATTTCCGTTGTGCCCGAGATAGCTGGAGTACCGCGCCTTCCTTTCCCTGGAAGCCTTCCATCTCTTCTGTCCTTTTCTAAATGGTCTGGAAGCACTCGTTCTTAGAACAACTCGAGCTCCTGGAAGCATCTTCAGAATCTGAGGAACAATTTCAAGCTCTATCCTTTTACTTTCAACCTCTATTGTTTTACTTTCCAAATTTCAGAATCTGAGGAACTCTTTCAAGTTTTACTTTCAAACCCTCCTTTTATAAACTCTGTCGTTCATAAATAGCACTTTTCACTCTTAGAGCATCTGGAACTCCTGGGAAGCATCTTCAGAGTCTAAGGAACAATTTCCAAGCTCTATCCTTTTTACTTTCAACCTCTGTTGTTTTACTTTCAAACCTATCGTTTTACTTTCAAACCTCCTTTTTATAAATGTTTTAGAGGCATCTGGAACTCTGGAAACTTTGTCCTAAAGGAACTTTTTCGCTCCATCCTTTGGCTTTCACCCTCTATTATTTTACTTTCAAACTGTCCTTTTATAAATGGTCCGGAAGCACTCACTCTTAGAGCATCTGGAACTCCTGGAAGCATCTTCAGAATCTGAGGAACTCTTTCAAGCTCTATCCTTTTACTTTCACCCTCTATTATTTTACTTTCAAACTCTGTCGTTTTACTTTCAAACTGTCCTTTTATAAATGGTTCGGAAGCACTCACTCTTAGAGCATCTGGAACTCCTGGAAGCATCTTCAGAATCTGAGGAACACTTTCAACCTCTATCCTCTTATAAATGGTCTGGAAGCACTCACTCTTAGAGCATGTCGAACTCCTGGAAGCACTTTCAAACTCTGAGAACACTTTGGGCCTTTGGGAACACTTAATATTTTTATGGAAACACTTCCAGCTTGTAAGAAAAACGTTTGTTCCTGAAAGCACTTCCAGTCTGTTGGAACACTTTTCGTTTCTAGTAACACTTCCATCCTGTGAAGAGAAACATATCCCAAAAAACACTCTCAGCCCGTGGATAAACTTCCTGTTTCTTATAAACCTTCCAGCTTGTGAGAAAAACTAATAGCTCATCCTGTGTAGAAACACTTCCCGTCATTTTAAACATTTGGGCCTTTAGAAACACTTCAGTGTCTAGATAAACTAACAGCCTGAGGAAACCACTGCCTAAAAAATGGAAACGCTTCTATCCTCATAGGAACACTTTTAATTCTAGGAACACCTTTAGCCTTTTGGAAACACCATTTCTATAAACACTTACAAAATGTTTGAAATACCTTCTATGTATAGAAAAACATTCAGCCTTTTGGGAGAACTTCTAACCTCTGGGAATGCTTTCAACTTTTGAGGAACCTTATTTATAGCAACTCTTGTAACCCTTTTGGAATGCTTCCTATTTCTGGAAACACTTCCATCTATCCATCCAGCCTACAGAATGCCCTTCCGGTATCTGGGGAACCCTTGTAGCATGTGGTACAAACGCTCCCAACACCGAGAAAAGACTTCCACGTTATGAGAAAATTTCCAGCCCCTGGAAATTACTTCCAGCCGTTGGGGAATGCCTCTAACCAACTGAGAACATCTCATAACCACTGTGAAATCCCACCGACCGTAGGAGGCCTCCCAATCCTACAGCCCTCCATTTATGGGAGCGCCCCCTTTTCCCCCAGTAATCGCTCCTTCATCCAATGTCCCCTTCCTTCCCTCGCAAGGTCCCCCCCTCCTCCCCTACCTCGACCGTGTGTTTTGGGACCAGATCAATCGCACGGATGAATAAGACATGAAGCACAAAGGAAATAAAAAAAAAATGGTCGAAGCATACAAACAAAAATAGAAAAGAAGGAAAAAAGAGAAATTAAGCTTGGAGCAAGGAGAGGCCTCCACACACACACACACACACACACACACACACACACACCTGCACCTCTTGCTAATTAAAGGTGACGGATTCAGGTAGCCTGGCTATGTCTAAACTGAATTGCGTTTGGTAGGGAAACATAAAGCCTAGAGAGGCTCCCAAACATAGGCTGTTTAACAAGTAAATATACAAAATGAAAGAGTAAAGATGAAAGCACGCACGGAGATTGAATTGGTAGCGAAAGGGATCAGTAGCAGGGAATAAGATAAACACGAAATTATAATATATTGAAAGCCGAAGAAGAAAATACTAAAACCTCTGGTTCCTGAATGGCAGTTGGAGGAGATTGATAAACAGAATAATTATGAGTCGAATAAACTTTCATGCGTTACAATACTTAGATGAAATGGAAGAGGCAACTACTTTATAAGTGGCCATGTACATACATAGTCTGATAAGTGTGACAAAAGAATTTTGTTTTCATTTGCAAGCACCGAGGTCTCTGAATATCGAACCTTCATAAGAAATCGTGTTTCTTAACTTCGATCATACCTCAGAATGCACCCGCTCTAACGTCGTTATAGATGTAATACTAATATGTAATATATATATGCATATATATAATATATATATGTGTGTATACATATATATATATTTATTTATTTATTAGTAATATATCTATATCCACGTGAGGTGTGGGTGTATCTAATTATGATTAAGAATTAAGAATATATATATATATATATATATATATATATATATATATATATATATATATATATATATATATATATATATATATATATATATATATATATATATATATATATATATATATAATACACATACATGCATACATATTATATATACATATACATATATAAGAAGAAGTAAACTGTTATTGTTGCTTAACAGCCAAAGGATATAGCTGATATGAGGACAGATTTCTTTTATGCTCACTGAATGTTATAAACTCGTCAACCTCAAGTATGGAACATAAATCCACTGAAAATGGCTCAGCAACAAAACCCCGCCCCCCTAAAAATGGAAATGATTTGATGAGATGTGATCAGATACATCCTCATTGATTTATTAATTTACTTTTTCTTTTTAATGAATGATATTTCTTTCTGTATTTCCCTTTACCTTCTCTTACTTCCGAATGAGCACCATATTCTTTGTAGGTTGAATTTCAAGTCAGTGGCCCCTTGGTGGGCTTGTACCATATGAATAATGATGAGCTTAGATAAAACAAGTAGTAGTCTATTATAATTTTCTTTGATTTATATTTGTTAAAATCATTTTATCACAAATACATTTTTAAAGACATTTGCTCCGTTATAAAGTTTATATGCGTGAAAACCCATAATTAAAAAAACATAACTTTTAATGTTCATTTTGATGCCAAGGACTCACTGACAGGTCTGTCGCCCGTCCAGAATTTGCAAATGGTAGCACTGTTTAGCGAAGTTCAAAATTGTTTCGAAAAAGGCAGAATCCAGGAAGTAGAAAAGAATTTTAGAAGTAAAAAATTCTGGGAGAGAGAAGTGAATGTCCCATGATTTCTGTTTTCGGCGTCGTTTACTATTTATTATCTGTTATTGATATCCTTCAGGCAAGGTTTCCAAGTCTGGTCTTACATTTTTTTAAATCTCTCTCTCTCTCTCTCTCTCTCTCTCTCTCTCTCTCTCTCTCTCTCTCTCTCTCTCTCTCTCTCTCTCTCTCAACAAGGGAACAATTAAGCAAGA
The DNA here is from genome assembly GCF_040412425.1 of Macrobrachium rosenbergii. Taxonomy (NCBI): domain Eukaryota; kingdom Metazoa; phylum Arthropoda; class Malacostraca; order Decapoda; family Palaemonidae; genus Macrobrachium; species Macrobrachium rosenbergii. The sequence goes on along the minus strand of NC_089742.1, from coordinate 48,204,735 downwards.
TTAAGTCATTCATATCTTCTCTTTTAAATGGGCGTGTCTGCAGAAAGAAACAGATTCTCTCTCTCTCTCTCTCTCTCTCTCTCTCTCTCTCTCTCTCTCTCTCTCTCTCTGTCGATGAAAAGAGAGAACACATAGTAATTAAATTAGTTCTCTCTCTCTCTCTCTCTCTCTCTCTCTCTCTCTCTCTCTCTCTCTCTCTCTCTCTATATATATATATATATATATATATATATATATATATATAAGAACACATAAGCAAGGTTAAATCAGTTTCTCTCTCTCTCTCTCTCTCTCTCTCTCTCTCTCTCTCTCTCTCTCTCTCTCTCTCTCTCTCTCTCTCTCTCTCGATAAAAGAAACACATAAACAAGGTTGAATCTCTCTCTCTCTCTCTCTCTCTCTCTGTCTCTCTCGATAAAAAGAGAGAACACATAAGCAAGGTTGAATGTCTCTCTCTCTCTCTCTCTCTCTCTCTCTCTCTCTCTCTCTCTCTCTCTCTCTCTCTCTCTAAAAGAAAAAAAGAGCAAGTTTAAGTCATATATAACCTCTATTAAATGTGGCTGTTTGCAGGGAGAGAAACGTCAGTCTCTCTCTCTCTCTCTCTCTCTCTCTCTCTCTCTCTCTCTCTCTCTCTCTCTCTCTCTCTCTCTCTCTCTCTCTCTAAAAAAAAAAAAGTGCAAGGTTAAGGCACATACATCCTCTCATTAAATGTGGCTGTTTGCAGAGAGAGAAACGCCTTCATAAACACTGAAGAGTGCTGGAGCAAAGCAATTCCGAGATTTGCCGATCGTAAACACGAGGATAAGTGCCCAGTGTAAACCAAGTTAGTTATTTGCCTAATCTGCTGGCAAAAGCTCTCGCTCTCTCTCTCTTTTAATTCGTTTTTGAGTGATTGGGCCTGTTTATATCTCGGTCAAAGAAGGCACTTTTGCTTAATGCGTCTCTGTTATACTTAGAGGTTTTTGTTATTTCTTGTATGAATTATGAGGATTATATAATATATATATATATATATATATATATATATATATATATATATATATATATATATATATATATATATATATATATATATATATATAAATGGGCACCTTAATATCCTTGCTCAACCCTAGACAGAAAAAAAAGATTAAAATTAGAAACGAAACGCTAGCTCGTAATGAATATGAACAAGTCCTTGTTATATAGGGGACAGATTCCATCAAGCCTTCCTCCTTAATCGAATTCTCACTGGAGCCTAGATTCCATCAAGCCTTCCTCCTTAATCGAATTCTCCCTGGAGCATCGATTCCATCAAGCCTTCCTCCTTAATCGAATTCTCACTGGAGGCTAGATTCCATCAAGCCTTCCTCCTTAATCGAATTCTCACTGGAGCCTCGATTCCATCAAGCCTTCCTCCTTAATCGAATTCTCACTGGAGGCTAGATTCCATCAAGCCTTCCTCCTTAATCGAATTCTCACTGGAGGCTAGATTCCATCAAGCCTTCCTCCTTAATCGAATTCTCACTGGAGCCTCGATTCCATCAAGCCTTCCTCCTTAATCGAATCCTCACTGGAGCCTCGATTCCATCAAGCCTTCCTCCTTAATCGAATCCTCACTGGAGCCTCGATTCCATGAGGCCTTCCTCCTTAATCGAATTCTCACTGGAGCCTCGATTCCATGAGGCCTTCCTCCTTAATCGAAATCTCACTGGAGCCTCAGTTCCATGAGGCCTTTCTCCTTAATCGAATTCTCACTGGAGCCTCGATTCCATGAGGTCTTCCTCCTTAATCGAATCCTCACCGGAGCCCTCGATTCCATCAAGCCTTCCTCCTTAATCGAATCCTCACCGGAGCCTCCAAAAAGTGTGGCAAAAATCCTGGTTCAAGCTTCCGTGTGAAAATAACAAAGAGTGATTCTTTTTGAATATATTATTAATATTTCTAGAATATTATTTCATAACCAATCACAGAACTCTTCATCTTTCTCAGCGTTTCGAATTATGTCACACCACCATTGAAACCAGAGAAAAAAAGAGTGGGGTTTCTCTCACGCATTGTGTTCGTATTGAATGGGACAGAAATGGAACGAGATTAAGAAAGAAACTTGAATAATCGCCAGTAAATAGAAAGGCCGAGAGAAATAACTGAAAATCCCTGTTCTTTTTATTTTGCCTTTATCCACACAACAATGCACGGAGTGGGGAAGAAACCCCTCGGGTTTATGAAAAACGTCACCGTTATTCATAAACGGCAGGGAGGGAGGTTCCCATCGATATGGAAATTAAGGTATGACTCTGTTTGTGATAGGTGCCCCAGGGTGTTCTCTAGAGACATAAGTACATACGTGCATACATGCATGCATACTTTGATGTATATATACATTATATATATACACAAGCACATATACGTATGTAGATAAAGTTTTAAAATAAATATATATGTGGTTATATATAATAAGAAAAATCTGATCATTATGGCTGTTAAATTTCATGTATACACACACACATATATATACATAAACACGTACTTATGTAAATTCGTATGTGTGTATATGTATACATGAAATTTAACAGCCATATGATCAGTATATATATACATGTATATACTGTATATATATATATATATATATATATATATATATATATATATGTTATGCATATATTAATTTAATTTTTTTCGCCAAAGCGCTGGATAATTTGTCCCCTCGTCACCCAAATTTGAGGGCTGTACCAAATGACCATCATAGAAATGAAATCCTAAGAAGGATGGTCTCCATCCACGCTATGAAAACAGAAAAAGGTCTGACAGTTTCAAATACCCATATTTTATCTATCCTAGCTTCCAGCAAAGTGGTACTAGCCTCGCAGTGACACCTGGGCAAGAGTTATCAGATTATCTCCGTAACACATTTTGTATTTTTCCCCCTATGCACTGTTGTCGCGTACTAGAATTCCTTTAGATAAAAAATAGAGAGATAAAAGAGAGAGTAGGAGAGAGAGAGAGAGAGAGAGAGAGAGAGAGGGGGCGATATCCATTCCAATAACAAAAATAACAGAGGTTTTGCAATATCTCATTTCCCCACGTTGTGAAAGGAATCGACATTTGGGATGGCAGAAAAAGAACGTCCGCTCTCTCTCTCTCTCTCTCTCTCTCTCTCTCTCTCTCTCTCTCTCTCTCTCTCTCTCTCTCACGCACTGTTTCCCATTCATTCAGTTGGCACCAACATGCAGAAGCGAAGATAGGGTTGGAGTCGAATGTTGAGCAGACAGATAAAAAAAATTGAAAATGGATCAATATGTGTTTTTTATATATATATGTGTTTATATATATATATATATATATATATATATATATATATATATATATATATATATATATTTATAAGTATATTTGTATTTACACTGGAGGATAAATGACGCAACAGTGACACGGTAGAATACTGAGAGAGCTCGTAGCTTTGCAAAGGCTAAAGATATGTTCGTATCCGGACACATGTAGCACAGTAATTGTAATCCGCTTGTCCGTGGATTATCGCCCACCACTGCAGAACCATTTCCGTCAACATTTCGAGATATAATTTTTTTTTTAAGTCGAACAAACAAACAAAGACGGAGAATACCTGTCGCCTAACTTTGTTAGAAGAGGCAGCAAAAGTACCACTAAACCCCCGTTAAGGTACAGAAGCCCTTACAATGATGTGAGATTTCCGCCCTATTTTGTCGTTTTTCACATACGTGAGACCACGTGGTTGCTATTTTGCCCTAAAATGGAGGACTGCCGTAACTACAAAAATACAAAACTGAGAAAAAATGGTAGATACTCCCTTGCCTTACTACTGATTTTGCAGATACTGCAAATGGGACCCCCTAAATACTCTTGGAAAGCATTGAAGAATCATTCTGAAACTGCAGTAACTGGAGTGTTAGTGTTTCACGAGCCCAGTAGGTGGCATATCTCAATTTCGAAAATTTTGCAGATGCAGTTTTTTTTTATTTTAGGGCAGTATTATCCTTGCGAGGCTAAAATGACCTCCCTTAAGTGGTTCGTCTGATTCAAGAGGAATTTATATTCTCAAGTGAAATTCACAAGATCATGGACGAGCCGACTTTCACGAATGCACTGTTAAAACGTTTTTATTAGTAAACATTTTTTCTATGTTGGTAAATATTAATAGTTCTCTGGCGAACATCCAACGAATTTCTTGCAACGAAGAAACGAACATTTCCCACGTTGAACCAAAGTCCAGTCGCGTCAAACTGGGAGGAGGCATCATCCTACAGTCACCACCTCCTCCTCCTCCATCCTAACTTCCATCCTTTAATCAGGGAAGATGCCTTAAAACAAAGGGGGCCTTTTGCTCCCTCCCTTTGAAGGCGACAAAAGAGACACTTTTAAGCGTCCGGTAAACCGCACCAAAGGGGGGCTGGGGCTCTTTACGCGTTCCGGTTTTTTATTTATGGCCGTATATGTATATTTTGTGCTTCTCTCTCTCTCTCTCTCTCTCTCTCTCTCTCTCTCTCTCTCTCTCTCTCTCTCTCTCTCTCTCTCTTTGGATATGTATATTTATGTGTGTGTGCATATGTATAATTATATGTATTTATATATATAGATGTATATATACATATTTATACATACACATATATATAGTCTGTGTATGTGTATATATATATTATATTTATGTATTTATTTATATGTAGATGTATAGATACATACTTACACACACATACATATATACACATATATATGTATAACTGAATCACGAAAATATGGAACGTGATGAATATATAAATAAAGACAAAATCCACGAAGGAAAGAGATACACTGGAGTGCCTTATATATATATATATATATATATATATATATATATATATATATATATATATATATATATATATATATATATATATATATATATATATATATATATATATATGATCAAAGCTATATGGATATAAAAACGTATATAGTAAATACACAGGTCTGTTTCCGTAGGTGAACTGCTCATTGACAGGACACCACTTTGCACAAAAATGAATACATTGGTATTTTAATCTCTACCTATACTGTGATTCAGTGTTACCTGCAATAAAATGGCCGTACTTCATAAACGAAAAGCACAGAAACACAAAATTAAAAGATTCATCTTGATAGTGCTGAAATACCCATATTTCCTCTTCCCCCTCTCATTCCATGTATGCTCCGAGCATACAACGTTCGTAGTAGTCATCTGGTTGGGGAAGGGGAGAGGATTCCCCCACCCCTCGTCGTTGTACTTCATTTCCCTCCACTTGTTTACCTAAAACATTCCTGAGTTTAATATGGAAGCAAAACTTCGTTGTTGTTTTCGCTGGTGGGTAAGTGGGCTTTTAATCATTCACATACTTGGCCCAACTTTTCTCGTTAAAGGACAGACGCCCTTTGTTTCTCTGAGTTGCTTCTTATCTGTTTTGTGTGTGTGTGTGTGTCTCTCTCTCTCTCTCTCTCTCTCTCTCTCTCTCTCTCTCTCTCTCTCTTTCTTCTCTGTCTTCCCTTTCTCAGTCTTTTTTTTTTCTTCATAAAAATGTTATTGTTTCTTTGTCTTTCACCCTTCTGTTTCTCTCTTTTTTTTATAAAAAGTTAATCTCTCTCTCTCTCTCTCTCTCTCTCTCTCTCTCTCTCTCTCTCTCTCTCTCTCTCTCTCTCTCTCTTGCCCTTTTTTTATAAAAAATTTGTTTTTCTTTGTCTTTCACACTTCTGTCTTTCTTCCCATTCTTTCCCACTCTTTGTTTTATAAAAATGTTAATTCTCTCTCTCTCTCTCTCTCTCTCTCTCTCTCTCTCTCTCTCTCTCTCTCTCTCTCTCTCTCTCTCTCTCTCTCTCTCTCACTTTTTATATAAGAATGTTAGTTTTTCCTTGTGCATGCATGCGTGTGTATGTGGTATTAGATTATTTACTATGATTTCAGTTTTACTTTTACGGTTTTCTGTTTATCCTTTCTTTAAAGTTTTTCTGATTTCCCTGTCCCTTTTTTATGGTTTTCTCTTTTTCCTGTCCCCCTTTTTTATGAAAAGAATTCCTGTGTCGTCAAAATGACAGTTGAATGACAGCTTGTAGAGAGAGTAGCCTGCGTGTTTTGCCATACGACAACGCTATCCATAGATACCTTTCTTATATTTACGAATATGAACTCCAAACTCTTTAGAATTCAAATCCTCTATGGTTCCTTGTCGCCCGACTCACGAAAATGTTAAGATATACTTACGAATCACTCACTCACGAATCTTGTTAGAATCTACTGATTAGAGAGAGAAAGAGAGGGATGGAGAGAACAGTGCTTGGAAGCTGTAGGTAATAGTGCCATTTATGTCTGTAATTCCGTCGTGTGAATCTACCGATTGGAGAGAGAGAGAGAGAGAGAGAGAGAGAGAGAGAGAGAGAGAGAGAGAGAGAGAGAGAGAGAGAGAGAGAGAGAGGGATGGAGAGAACAGTGCTTGGAAGCTGTAGGTAATAGTGCCATTTATGTCTGTAATTCCGTCGTGTGAGAATCTACCGATTGGAGAGAGAGAGAGAGAGAGAGAGAGAGAGAGAGAGAGAGAGAGAGAGAGAGAGAGAGAGAGAGAGAGAACAGTGCTTGGAAGCTGTAGGTAATAGTGCCATTTATATCTGTATCTGTGAGAATCCCGATTGGAGAGAGAGAGAGAGAGAGAGAGAGAGAGAGAGAGAGAGAGAGAGAGAGAGAGAGAGAGAGAGAGAGAGAGCATGTGTGGAAGCTGTGGGTAATAGTACTATTATTGTCTGAACTTATATCGTATTAGAATCTGCTGATTGGAGAGAGAGAGAGAGAGAGAGAGAGAGAGAGAGAGAGAGAGAGAGAATGAGAGAGCAATGTGGAATCTGTGGGTAATAGTACTATTTTTGTCTGTACTTATACCGTATTAGAATCTACCGATTAGAGAGAGAGAGAGAGAGAGAGAGAGAGAGAGAGAGAGGCGATGCCCGTGGAAGTAGTAGGCAATAGTACTATTTCTGCCTGGCATTCCGTCCTACACGAAACTGCCGATTGAACGCTGCAGTTCCTCTTTAAATCTGCGCTCCCATTACAAATAATAAAACGACAACTTCAATTAAAACTTCCTTTGAAATACTGAACGCATATGAACCTTACGGCGGGTGTGCACAAGGGCGAACTCATCGTCAGACTAAGCCACACCTTGCGATTATAGCTTCCGGGAATCTAGAGACACGAACAAGCCACCAAAGTCTTCATACCGAATCCCGGCAACTTCTTGACGATCTCCCGACGATCTCCTGCGATCTGGAGATCGCGCGTCGTCAGGATCGCCACCGTGGAAGGGTGAAGGGCGTCTCTTTCAGGGCACGAAAACGGGCATTTTCCGCCGGGGGCTAGTGCTAGTTAGTGGCCCCATTACTTAAGGTTCTTTGTTGCGTCCCTTCCTGAGGCTCCTATAGCTGCAACCGTTTTCATTCCTTTTACTGCACCTCCTCCATTCACGCGCTCTTTCTTCCATCTTACTCTCCACCTTCCTGTTACACCTTTTCAGATCTTTCTACTTACAATTTCCCTTTTAGCTGTGAATGACCTCGTAGGTCCCATAGCTTGGCCTTTAGCCAAAATTCTGTACTCTGTTCTATGATAAAACTGGCGTCAGAACCTGCATATTGAGCGTTATACATTATTATTGATAGTTATGAAAATAATACGGATGTCAGTAGAAATCATATTATTGATGATGAAGCCAACGCAAAAATCCAGTATGATTCTGTTATTCATCTCTTCTTCTTCAATTCAATTCTGGCACATTTGTGGAAAGAACTGAATTCTTCTTAAATCGGAGACTTCGAGTAATAGCATTTTTTCTGGTTATGCAAGAAATGGTATATATATATATATATATATATATATATATATATATATATATATATATATATATATATATATGTTTATAAATATTCAGAATTAGGAAGAATAAGTATATGAATAGATAAGGAAATCCAGTAAAAAAATAAATATAAACAAAACTGGAATATCGAATAGTAATAAGGAGAAAAAAAATCTCATTCTTCCCTAGTTTCTATATTCTAAGAGAGCATTTGAATCAACATTTTATCTAAATTTCAAATATTGTAATACTTGACTCTTCTTATTTATTTTTTAGCAGTGATTGTATAGTTTATCGGTGTCCTTGCCCTCCAAGGTTTCTTACCATTTAAAGTAACAGAATTAAAAATCTCATTTCAGCGATATGATTCCCTTTTAAGATTATATTTTTACGTTTTTCGTTTTGCCAAGCACCCAGGAATATAATTTAGAAATATATTCCTAATTTACGCTCGTGATCAGGAGTGTGTATGAATAGCCTCTGTGAAATTGGAAGCATTCGTATGTATTTTTCATTTCAGCGTGAATTATTATTGGTTGCAATAATCATGCAGAAATTTTCCCAAGAGCCCGTCGTCAAACGCTTGGGGAATAACACCGATTGTTCGTTCGCAAAACTTGTTTTTAAAAATTTCCGTGAATTACATGAAAGGGATACATGATGAGTGGAGGGGGGGATTGGGGAAGGGGATGATACTGGGGTGGTGGAGTATGGGGAATGGGGTTGGTTGGTAGATTTAGAGCATCAAAGGTGTTCGAGAGTTTTTGATACACTGGTATAATTCTCATCAGTCAATCATGAATAGATTTTAGTGAAATCAGTTCACTTTTGACTTCCGTAATGGCACAATACAAGTATTTGTTTTCGTTGTGGAAGGCTGGAATGCTTAATCGGTATGAATTAACACATAATTAAATGTCAAGGTAGCGTTTAAAATTGAAAATGCATACCAGATAAGAATTGAAGCTAGTAATAAAATATAACAGTAAATGATACCTTGAATGCTAACGTCCGCGACCTTAAACTTGAATTGAGTGGTAAAACTGCAAACTAACACCAACTGTTTTTAACTGAATAATTGTGTTTAAAGCTATTGTAAACATTTATCTTCCTTTTCGTCTGTTATTCTAATTATGTTTTCCTAACTGATCTCTTAGCTCCTGCTTCAAGCAGGTCTTAAATTCTACTTTTTTTACACATATTAGTCAGGATAGTGCTCTCAGGAACTTTATATTCGCATGCACCCTCCGCTCTTGTCTTCGTCCTACATGATAGACTTCACAGTACTACGCATGCTGACAGGAAGTCACAAAATCAAGGGTTAACCAATTTGAGCTAAGATCATATTCAAAAGTTCCTTTAAAACAAGTGAATAAAAATAACCCTATTATTCCTATTCTAAAAATAACCCTATTAGTCCTGTTCTAAAAGTAACCCTATTATTTCTATTTTAGAAATAACCATATTATTAATTTTCTAAAAATAACCCTGTTATTCATACTCTAAAAATAACCTTGTTATTCCTACTCTAAAAATAACCCTGTTATTTCTATTCTAAAAATAACCCTATTATTCCTGTTCTAAAATGTCTATTCAGACATATTTTCATACAAAAATAACTTCCCAAAGCATATTACTTCGACTCGCATCAAAACACAACGATAAAGAGACGATGAAAATAAGTGTGTTTACAGGCAAATAATCTAATATTGCAGAGGGATTTCAGCACAATTCCAAAACTCGTTCAGATAATTGTTTCGCATTGATATTGGCCGGGAACTAGATGCTAATGTCAGAGTGTCATTAAAATAAATACCAGTTTCACTTGGCAAACAATGCAGAACGTTAATTGCCAATGGTTTCTGTTGTAGCTCCTGGTTTATAATCTTTCTCTTTATGAAATGTGTATTTTTTTTGTACAAATACGCCTAATGCTAAATATTATTTGAATGGTATTCTTGAGAGTATTCTAAATATAATGTGAGTGGTAATCTTGAGATTTTTATGAATATAGTGTGAGTAATAATCTTGAGAGTATTGTAAATATAATTTGAGTAATAATTTTGAGATTATTGCAAATATAATTTGAGTAATAATCTTGAGATTGTTGCACATATAATTTGAGTAATAATCTTGAAAGTATTGTAAATATAATTTTAGTAATAATCTTGAGATTTTTATAATAATCTTGAGTGTCTTCTAAATATAATACGAGTAATAATCTTGAGAGTATTCTAAGTATAACGTGAATAATAATCTTGAGAGTATTCTAAATATAATTTGAATAATAATCTTGAGAGTGTTGTAAAAGTAATTTAAATAATAATCTTTAGATTATTATAAATATAATTTGAGTAATATTTGAAAGTATTCTAAATCAAATTTGCGTAATAATCTTGAGAGTATTCTATGTATACTTTGAGTAGTAATCTTGAGAGCATTTTAAATATAATTAAGTAATAATCTTGTGAGTATTCTAAATATAATTGAGTAATAATCTTCAGGGTATTATTATAAATATAATTTGGGTAATAATTGAGAGTTTTGCAAGTATAATCTGAGTAATAATCTCGAGAGTATTCTAAATATAATTTAAATAATAATCTTGAGAGTAATCTAGATATAATGTGAATAATAATCTTGAGAGTATTTTAAATATAGTTTAAGTAATAATTTTGAATGTTCTAAGTATAATTCGATTAATAATCTTGTGATTATTATAATGTAATTTGAGTGATAATTTTAAGAGTATTCTAAATATAATTTGAGTAATAAATTAGAGAGAGAGAGAGAGAGAGAGAGAGAGAGAGAGAGAGAGAGAGAGAGAGAGAGAATAATTTTTCAAGCCCATAATTATTAATGTCACATCTTTTCATTTAATTAAACATTAAGTTACTTTTCTTAGTGTGCTTCTATTATCCTTTCGGATGAGATTTCATAATACCTTTCGCTTTAGGAGAGAGAGAGAGAGAGAGAGAGAGAGAGAGAGAGAGCACGGGAATGATTATTGGACATAGGTGAGTGGAGGAGAGTTACGCAGTAGGTTAAACTGTTTAACCTATTTAACCTCAAAGCATTTAATATCTTGACCCGTGTTCAGCCCTATTGAAAATCTCATACGTGGAGACTTCCCTTATCTCTTTGTGTCTCCGAGGAAAAATGGCAAAACACCTGGAAGAGTGAAAAATTGATGCTCAGAAGTTAAGCCTGCGAATTTCCATATTTACGACCGCTTGCAAATTTCGAGAGCAGCCCGGATTTACATTTTGTGTCCCCGGAACAGGCAAAGAGGTTTTTAAAGGGATCAGCTAGGCCCGTGAAGAGTGCTCCCACGGGCTGCAACAGGGCAGTCTTGATTGAGATGTTTTCATTTGGGTTGATGGCAGTCTTTTCATTATCTTTTATTTTTAGACGTTATCCTTGCATGTCCTCTCTCTCTCTCTCTCTCTCTCTCTCTCTCTCTCTTCTCTCTCTCTCTCTCTCTCTCTCTCACACACACACATATATTCACACACACATATATATATATTATATATATATATATATATATATATATATATATATATATATATATATATATATAATATATATATATGCATATTTACACTCATTTTTGTGAATTTTCTGCATCTGTGCATCTCTCTCTCTCTCTCTCTCTCTCTCTCTCTCTCTCTCTCTCTCTCTCTCTTCACACGGATTATTCCATTCCTTTCTTTTTGCGTCTTCATCTGTAAAGTAGGTGAAATTTGATTATCTCACCCTCCCACACCTCTGAAACACACACACACACCCTCCAGACACACACACACACACCTACAAACACACACACACACACACACACACACACACACACACACACACACATGCTGCAATGTCGAGAAAAACTCTCTTACTTCAAACGCGCGAAGCTTCGAAGGCTGAAAAGTTGGTCTGCAAATCGGTTATAGTTTGGCAATTTGCAATATGAAGTTGAGAGACAGGTCTCGCCCTCAACTTTAGATTGAAAAAATGTTGACCCACCTGCGCCGTCCCGAAAGAAAAATGCTGATTTCCTCGAACTGATTTTTTTTGCATAGCGTTTGCAAATTGACTGATACACAGGTGCAGAGAAAGCTCGAGAGTAGGTTAATTGAAAGGGAAAAATACACCAGGAAAATAAAGATTGCTTAAAGGATTGTAATAATATAATTGTAATAATAGGTATGTTACACAAGCATATTTGAACGTCATATCGTCTGTTGCAAATAATAATAATAATAATAATAATAATAATAATAATAATAATAATAATAATAATAATAATAATATTGGTGATAGGAGTAGTAATAGTGGTGAATTCTAATATTATTTAATGTAATAATGGTAAGGTTATTACTGAATTTATAAGATATAGAAATTACCGAACAGGAGTAAAAGCGGATTTCATTCACCACAAACAGCTGTATTCTCTATGGAAATAAATTCCATAACAGGCCAGCACGGAGGTTGACAGAAATATAAAAACTTGAATACATGCATGCATACACACATACATACATATATATATATATATATATATATATATATATATATATATATATATATATATATATATATATATATATATATATATAAAAGCATTAAGCTAAAACGTCCTGTAATATCCAATTGCTCTGCCTCGAAATAATATATTTTCATATATGTTACCCGAAGGGGAATTTTTTAGTTGATAATAGGTTCGTCGTCTCGCGGGCTCGAACCACGGAAGACAAGAACTCATGACTACAGTGACGCCTTAAACCACACAGCCATCGAGGTTGTGTGTGTGTATATGATTACGCTCCTTTTAGTGAAATACCATCAGGTAGGGCTTTCTTAACTTGCATTTTACAAATATATATTTATTCTTGCACTGGTGTTTCACTTTTCAAGTGTCATTTGATTATTATTATTATTAGTGAGATTTATCTGAATTAATCCAGCCTTGAATTCAGTTTACAGTTCTGCTTTAATTAAAAACTCCAAGTTTTCGTGTGCTCGGTTCATCTTAGTTCATCTTGGGTTTTCTAGATCTAATCTGCGATGGTCTCTCAGTCTATCTTTTCGAAATCCAGTTTCTTGTGCACAGCGAAATTGCATTTCCACATGTTTCAATCACATTTTCTCTCTCTCTCTCTCTCTCTCTCTCTCTCTCTCTCTCTCTCTCTCTCTCTCTCTCTCAGAGCCTTTTCTTTTTTTTTCTCTCACACAATTTTTCATTTGACAACAGTTAAACTTGACTTATGAGCAAATGCCTTCAAATCTCTCTCTCTCTCTCTCTCTCTCTCTCTCTCTCTCTCTCTCTCTCTCTCTCTCTCTCTGACTCTCTTGTCAGTTGTTTATTTATAGGCAGTTGTGAACTCATTATCTCATTTCCCTCAGTTTTTTATTTGAACACAGTCTGCTTATTTATTAGTATTTCCTTCAGATCTCTCTCAACTCTCTCTCTCTCTCTCTCTCTCTCTCTCTCTCTCAGAATTTCAGTTGAACACAGTTCAAGTTGATTTAATAGCATTTCCCTTCAGATCTCTCTCTCTCTCTCTCTCTCTCTCTCTCTCTCTCTCTCTCTCTCTCTCTCTCTGTGTCTCGTCGGATCCATGCTCCCCATCCAATCAATTCATTTTCCTCCTCCGTCTCAATTACGAGGGACTTTCTTGTAGAGGGAGGCGACATCCGCTTGCCATAGAAGGCGTAATCGGAGCTTCAGAACCAAATTACCCTTCAGTAACTGATATCTGGGATTCGGATAAAGTAAGGGGAACTACGAAGGGCATTAAAGGGAACAGGAGCAAAATGACTCCCTCCTCCTCCTCCTCCTCCTCCTCCTCCTCCTCCTCCTCCTCCTCCTCCCTCCTCCTCCTCGCCGTCAACTGTTGCTCGTTCTCGTTTTGAAACGGAATTGTCGTTTTTATATAGAGGGTTCCCCACGGAGGGTTTGTTGGTGATGATGCTTGATGATTGGTAGTTGATGGGGCATGGATGAGAGTGATGCAGCTATTTTAATTCAGTTAGATATATATATATATATATATATATATATATATATATATATATGTATATAAAAATGTTATATAAATTTTATCACACAATTATCTGTGCGTTGGTTGGTATATCTATCAGAGATATTTATTCCATGAAATTTACAAGCTTTCCAGGGTTAACAGTCCTCATTGTCAAGTATCTGGATACTTGACAATGAGGACTGTTAGCCCTGGAAAGCTTGTGACTTTATTGAATAAATATCTGCTAGATACCAACCAGTTTCAAATGAGGTCAAGTCAGTAATATGCATATATATATATATATATATATATATATATATATATATATATATATATATATATATATATATGTGTATATATGTGTATGTATATATACTGTATATATATATATATATATATATATATATATATGTATGTATATATATATATATATATATATATGTATATATATATATAACGCATAACAATGTACACAGTATGGAATTTCCTTATATAAATGGTTGGTTGGAGAAATTCGTCCTTTTCATAGTTTATTTTCTTTGCCTCTGTAATGGTTATTACCTTTAAATAATTTCTATTTAGCAATGAAAACCATACTTCGTTTGGGCTGAAATGCAAACGTTGCTGTTTGACGGATTGATTGACTGATAGATTATTAAAAGCGGCGGAGCGGTGCAGCAGTAGTGGTTAATATTCCAAATAGAATTCTGTCCAGATTTAGTTCGGAGTTTGTGATTTCATCTCGTCTGTGTTTCATAAGTTTATGTGTAGTTCGAGTCAGCGAATTCTAGGTTGGTGCTTGATTTCCAGTTGACAAAGCTTCTACTCATCTCCAACAGCTACTGAGGACTGTACTACGAGAAGTAATGAACCCTCAAAATAGCTTCATTTTTATATTTATATTTATTTATATTATAAATAATGATTCAAAACCCCATATTATTCGTGTTAGCATCCAGAGCTTCAGACCATATTAATGCTTCTTAGTTCACTGGTGGTGTTGATGTTTCCTTAACTTTTCTTGTCCTGTGATGTCAGGCTGTCGTGCAGATATTTTGTTAAGAAATAATGCCCTGTTGAATAGGGTGGCTGCATCATTCGAGTTCATTTCATATCGAGTCTTATCAACTTTCCGTATAATTCTTGTATCTCTACGTTGGTACTGGATGGTAATCTTCCAATGTTAATACTTTGTTAAGGAGAAATACATCAGCGGCGTGTGTATGTAGAAGTTTTGATTAGCTCTACAACGGAGGAGGTAGTGAAATACGGCGGGATGAACCCGTAGACTTCAACCGCACGCTGCCGCTGTTTCTCTCGTCGCAAAGCATATACACACTTAAAGTTTTTCAAAAAAGGGAGCACTAGACAAAAAATTCCGTCGACATATTCAAATACCCAAACATTTGTATGAGTTATTTTGTTAAAAGCTCATGTTCCTCGCCCTTCACTATTCTTGAATATCTTCGAGAGTCTCATCTTGGAAATGAGAAACAGTAGGGTCATTAAGGTGGAACGCTTTTCTAAAATGGCCACCAGTTGTATAATTAATTCATCTCGGCAATTCTAAACTAGCCACTAGTTGTGCAACAGAATTGCTTCAGCAGTTCTTAAACGGTCTCGAGGTGTATAGTCTTTACTCTGAAATAAAATTGCATCACTGATGAAAGGTATTTGCTTTTCTGAACGCCATTGAATGAAACTTATGGACGAAATCTTACAATTAGGACTTTCTGGTCAGTTTTAAGTTTTTCTTTGATTATATTCCATTCAGGTTTCATCAGAAAAAAGTTTTATTTCATAGAATCGTCTGCTTTTGTTTAAAACCTAATTACAATCAGTAATCAATATTTTTCGACCAAAAATTAAACAAGGGTAAGTCTCATATTACTTCCGCATATTCTTAAGATTAGCCTTTTGAAGATGAAAGGCGAGCACCAGCTGATATGATCCCGTTTGAAATACTATTTCTTTCCCTGCAGAAGTTGATCTTGAAAAATCTTCGCCCAAAAATAGATCCTAATAAAAGGTCTGTGCACAAATTGAACTCTAAGAAAAGCTGTGGTGGATCTCAAAGGTTCGTCGGGAAGATTTTCGAGGTTGGATAAAAACAAACCTTGCTTTAAAAGAGAGAGAGAGAGAGAGAGAGAGAGAGAGAGAGAGAGAGAGAGAGAGAGAGAGAGAGAGAGAGAGAGAGAGAGAGAGTGAGAGAAAAAGAGAGGATGAACAGCATTTGTGTGGATTACGGGAAACAGAGAGACATTATGAGAGAGGATGAACAGCATTTGTGTGATTACAGGAAGAGAAAGACAACAGACAGATTTATGATTACAGGAAAGAGAGAGACAACAAAAGAGAGTTATATAAGGATTCTTGAGAGAGAGAGAGAGAGAGAGAGAGAGAGAGAGAGAGAGAGAAGAGAGAGAGAGAGAGAGAGAGAAGAGTGATTGGGAGGAAAAGAGAGGATGAACAGGATTTGTTTGGATTACAGGAAAGAGAGAGACAACGAAAGAGAAGTAATGTAAGGATTCTTGAGAGAGAGAGAGAGAGAGAGAGAGAGAGAGAGAGAGATCGTGCTGGTAACCTTTAAAGCGACTTCGTCGCTTTCCATGTCGAGAAAAGGGTATTTAGGGGAAAAAATTCAGTTGGGCTAATTGGGGGCCCTACTCTGAGGACCCATTTCGACAAACAGGCAACGAGTGTGAGCAGAAGTGGACGAAAAAAAAAGAAGAGAAGAAACAACACGTTCGAGAACACCAGAAGAACCTTTGTACGAATACAAATGATGTTATGAATTGAGGCTTTAGATAAAAGAGATCACTGATTTGAAAAAGACAGAATGATTAAGCGCCTCCAGAGAGATCTGGTATGTCGAGTCCAAGAGCCGCGATATTTTTAAGGCTTCAGAGGTTGAAATATATTCATGGTTGATGCTCTAGCTTTCCCCTCAAGGACCTCTTGGCAGCCCCTTCTTCTAAATATTCACTTTGTATTCAGTTATGAAGAGATGTTAGCCAAGACCCCTTTATGACTCGTCGAAACAGCTTTGTTAATTGCTCTCGAAGTTGTGTGAGTTCGTCTTAAAACGCAGGGATTAAATGTGATGTTTTAAAACAGTTTTGCATTGTTTTAGCAGTTTTATATTGTAAGCCAATGCAATACATATGAGTTCCATATACAAAAAATTATGCGAAGATCAAACTCCTTCAAGACGCGTACAAATCTGATGTTTTCAGCAGGTTTTACATTGTTTGGGCAGTTTCAGTTTTCTGTAAAAGAAAACTGTTGTGCTGGCTTTGTCTGTCCGTCAGCACTTGTTTCCTGGCCGCACTTTTTCCTGTCCGCCCTCAGATCTTAAAAACTACCGAGGCTAGAGGACTGCAAATTGCTATGTTATCATCCACTCCCCAATCATCAAACATACCAAATTGCAGCCCTCTAGCCTCATTAGTTTTCATTTTATTCAGGGTAAAAGTTAGTCATTATCGTGCTTCTGGCAACGATATAGGATAGGCCACCACCGGGCCGTGATTAAAGATTCATGGCCCGCGGCTCGTACAGCATTATACCGAGACCACCGAAAGATAGCTCTATTTTCGGTGGCCTTAATTATACGATGTAGCGGCTGTACAGAAAACTCGATTGCGCCGCTTAAAAATCACCGTGGCCCTGTTAAGTGGTTCGGAGAACAAGCGCCACTCAGAGGAACCTACGCAACTTGCGGAACCTGTGGAACCAGGTTGCCAAAGGGGAAGGGGATTCCTTAGTATCCTTTCCCAAGAGGAGACCGGAGAGGTATTATAGGTTTCCTTTGTGACATGAATAAACTGCAATAGAACTACTTTCCATAATTATATGTAAATACTAACCTTGAATAATTTTCCGATATTATGTTTTATGTACATTATGGGTATTATGTAATTATGGGCATCTTTCATTGCTGTGGGAAAATAATAGCGTAAGAAGCTATTATTTGCAATATTTCCATATAAGTACAAATATCGACCTCGTTTTGTTTTTCACTGTTATATGCAAATATTATTTTCCAGTTATTAAATGTAAATGGTAACTCAGAACTCTTTCCATTATTAAGTGTAAATAGTAACTCAGGAATATTTTTCGTTATTATATTAAAAAAGGCTTCAAGTATTCCTGGTATATCTCCGTGCAAATATTCAGTTTTAATTTCTATCGGAGGACCACACCATTTTTTGGTTATCAGTCGCGCATTTCCAATGCAAATCTGGAGTTAATTTTCATTAACGTCTGCAGTGTTTTGCTTTCCGCTCTAATCTTTATTAGATATTTTTAAGGGGAAGTGATACTTATGTAATACTTTTTCCTCACTTTGTATTTTTAAAGGGAGCGTTATGTAATACTTTTTCCACACTAGAGAAAGGGTTATTTTCTTTTATCTATTTTTAAGGGAAAGTAATGATAACAGATAGATGTAATACTTTTTCACACACATTTTAAGGAAAATAATACAGATAGTGTTGTGTAATACTTTTTCCCACACGTATTTTTTTAAGGGAAAGTAATACTAAGATATAGCTTTGTGAAATACTTTTTCCACAAGTATTTTTAAGGAAACTCATACTAGAGAGAGCGTCATGAAGTACTTTTTTCCTCACATTGTATTTTTTAAAGAGAAAGCATTAATACTTTTTTCCCACAGGTATTTCTAAAGTAATACTAGAGAAAGCGCTATGTAATACTTTTTTCCCCACATTGTATCGTATTTTTCTAAGGAAAGTAATTTTCTGAGATACCCCACTTATTGTAATTTTTTTAAAGGAAAAGTAATACCAAGAGAGAGTATTCAGAGATACTTTTTTCCCACAAATTCTAATTTTTTTAAAAAGGAAAGTAATACTAAGAGAGAGTATTCTGAGATACTTTTTTTCCCACATATTGTAATTTCTTTTAAAGGGAAAGTAATACTAAGAGAGAGTATTCTGAGATACTTTTTTTCCCACACATTGTAATTTTTTAAAGGGAAAGTAATACTAAGAGCGAGCATTCTGAGATACTTTTTTCCTACACACTTTTTTTTTTAATACTAAGATAGAAATTCGAAATACTTTTTTCCACCCCATTTTATTTTTTTAAAGGGGAATCAGTGAAATTGTATTTTTTCTCGATGACCAAGGAATCAGTGAAAGATCAGAGAAACAGATAAACAATGAATTAAACCATTAGGCAAACACTGTCACCAGCATACAGACCAGAAGCATGCCGCCGAAAGTACAACAGGTAACGAAAATGGATTAAGAAATTGAATACCGTCATAGAATTATCAACAGGACCGGCAGATAAAACAGGCAAAAATTTCTTTGTAACATAAACTAAAATTAAATTAATATTATGTAGATGCGAGCACCAACTAAAAATGGTTTTCTTTCCATTCGCATGTAAATGTAAATGTGTTATAGTTTTCTGTAAAGAAAACTATTATGCCGGCTTTGTCTCCGTCCGCACTTTTTTCTGTCCGCGCTCCCAGGTCTTAAAACTACCGAGGCTAGAGGGCTGCAAATTGATATATTGATCATCCACCCTCAATCATCAAACATACCAAATTGCAGCCCTCTAGCCTCAGCTTTATTTTATTGAAAGGTTAAAGTTTGCTATAATCGTTAGCTTCTGGCAACGATTTAGGATAGGCTGTCACCGGGACGTGGCTAAAGTTTCATGGGTCATGCGGCTCGCAGTATACCGAGACCACCGAAAGACAGATCTATTTTCGATGGCCTTGATTGCACACGCTGTAGCGGCTGTACAGAAAACTCGATTGCGCCGAAGAAACTTCGGCGCATTTTCTTGTTTATACTTGGAAAAATGAGGTATTCTAGCGTTATCAAGGAGTATTATCGAGAGAGAGAGAGAGAGAGAGAGAGAGAGAGAGAGAGAGAGAGAGAGAGAGAGAGAGAGGAGTCTTATAGTAATTCGGAACTTCCATGATTATTTTTTCTCTCGATAATGGTTTTTCTGAATATTACTCTGTACGTTTGTTTTTATTTAATGAGTTTTGTTTTATCTTTATTCATTGAGACTTACTTATTACTTCATTTTTTAGTTTTTTTATACACTTGTCCTTCTAGTTTGTGGAAGCTTGCTTTGCAAGTAATGGCCTCTAAGTTTACTCGATATGAATATTAGTTCCGTGTGAATAATGATAAATGGAACGATAATAATTTCGTGTTGATATTTAAAAAAAAAAATAAAGAAACTGCATTATCTATTGTTCCTTGGTGAAGTAATTGCATTCTATTAGTTCAAGTTTTACGTTCTTTACTTCCATAATCGTGGTTCGTAAATGTCACAAATCAGACTGATTCAAAAAAAAAAAAATGTTCCTCAGGATTCTGTGACTAATTTGGGCAAAAAATTGGTCACAGAATTCTGAAGGACATATTTTTGCAAATCACCCCGATTTCCTTTAGCCTTTGGTGACATTTACGAACCACGATTATGTAAGAAACGAACGTAGAACTGTAAATATCAGAATACACTTGCATCACCAAAGAACAGCAAGTGATGTGACCTCTTTCCCATTTTTCGCAGCCTCAGAATTCTGTGACCAGTTCCCTGCCCAAATGCCTTGCAACGTGGCAGCGAACGTGAGTTGGTCTTGCTTCTCTTCCTGGCCAGCTGAATGATGTATCAACATAGATTACTCTCTGCAGATCACCCATTCAATATTTCAGCGACCATTGATAATAAATATCATTTGGTATATTTGCAGAGAGCAACTGCGCTGTGTTTCATTTTGCATTGCTTGGTTTCTGGGATGAATGATTCTAAAACTGACCTTCCCTGTTTATTCATATTTCGTGCTTATGTTTATATTTGATTCATTTTTAACGTTTTTGGGGAGTATGAGGTTTTGTTATGATGATGAACAAGGAACTACGATTGTAGTCAGTGGATATCTGGAGCAATGTCAGATAACGATACGCACGAGGAGAAAAGTTTGTGACTTCAGGAAATGAAGAAATTGGAAAAAATTCAGCAGTGAAGTGAATGGTATACATATATATATATATATATATATATATATATATATATATATATATATATATATATATATATATATATATATACATATATAGATATCCAGAATGCTGCTGAACATTGTTCCCTTAAAATATACCAGCAATTCTCACTGCATCTCAGACGACATAGGAAAGTCTCAGTAAAACATGAGAAACTTCTCAAAGAAGGGATCCAGTCTTAGTTATTATATGTAAGATCATCAAACCGTATGTATCAAAACAGCTTTGTGTTTGCGCAATTTCACGATAGATTGAAAGAATAACATGAACTTGAAACGGAAAACGAAGTTCAAGCATAGCTACATTACTGGACTCATTTATACTTTATTATTATTATTATTATTATTATTATTATTATTATTATTATTATTATTATTATTATTATTATTATTATTATTCAGAAGATGAACCTATTCATAAGGAACAAATATATACATATTATTATTATTATTATTATTATTATTATTATTATTATTATTATTATTATTATTATTACTATTCAGAGGATGAGTTCTTATTCATATGGGAAAGCCCACCACAGGGGTTATTGACTTGAAATTCAAGCTTTCAGCGAATGTGGTGTTCCTTTGAAAGAAGTAACAAAAGGTAATAGGAAATACAGAAAGAAGAGATCAGTCATTAACAAAGAAAAAATACTTTAACGAATTATTAAATAATTAGGTAAAAATGAATGGAAGTAATTTTTGTGTGAGTTAATACTGTATTTCGAGGTTTTGTGTTTTGCCATGACGGTGATTTTGGAAAATATATGAATTTATATTATTGTTTCTCTCAGGCAATAATCCCGACGGTTTTATTGTAAAAGAAACTCCATTCATGAGGAAATGAGGAAATCTCCCGTAGGGGGCTAGCGTCGTCAGTGCACCTCACGTGGAGCACTGTAGGGATTATATACTTAAGATCCTTTGCAGCGTCCGTTCGACCCCCAGCTGCAACCTCATTCATTTTACTGTACATCCGTTCATATTCTCTTTCTTCCATCTGACTTTCCACCCTGTTTCATAATGCAACTGCGAGATTTTCCTCCTGTTACACCTCTCAAACCATCGTACTGTCAATATCCGTTTCAGCGTTGAATGACCTCATAGGTCCCAGCGCTTGTCCTCTGGCCTAAATTCTCTATTTTACTCTAAATTTGCAGGCGACGCTTTAACGAACGCTTGTATTAATAAAACCTCTCCCTGACCTGCTGCAACAGTGAGAGAGATAGATAGAGAGAGAGAGAGAGAGAGAGAGAGAGAGAGAGAGAGAGAGAGAGAGTGAGGCAGCTCTCTGAAGCGCAGAGACCGAACCTCGGCAGAGGCGACCCATCCATCCCCTTCAATTTTTCGACTTCATTGCGTTTTCATGCTAACCACAGCCCCATTTCTCTCTCTCTCTCTCTCTCTCTCTCTCTCTCTCTCTCTCTCTCTCTCTCTCTCTCTCTCTCTCTCTCTCTCAAATCATTCTGTCTCAAAATAATTAATGCTTATTGTTTGCTGTCTGTCTGAGTGATTTTCTCCAATGTTTTGCTCTCTCTCTCCTCTCTCTCTCTCTCTCTCTCTCTCTCTCTCTCTCTCTCTCTCTCAAATCATTTCTGTCTCTCTCACCTCAAATAATTAATGCTTATTGTTGCTGTCTGTCTGAGTGATTTTCCAATGTTCCCTGCTCAATGTCTCTCTCTCTCTCTCTCTCTCTCTCTCTCTCTCTCTCTCTCTCTCTCTCTCTCAAATAATTTCTCTCATTCTTTTTTTTTCCTTCACGCAAATGCTTATTGTTGCTGTCTGTCTGAGTGATTTTCTCCAGTATTCCAGCTCTCTCTCTCTCTCTCTCTCTCTCTCTCTCTCTCTCTCTCTCTCTCTCTCTCTCATTTGTTTCTGTCTCATTTCTTTTTCCCATCACACAAATGCTTATCGTCTCTTTCTGTCTTAGTGATTTTCTCAGTGCTTCTCTCTCTCTCTCTCTCTCTGACTCAAAACAAGAAAAGCTGAACACATGATTATGTTTATAAACGTACGTACGTAGTCAACAATATTGTAATATAATATGGTACATACCAAAAGGATATTGCACAAAGAGAGTGTACAAAAGGTCATTTACAGCTAGAATAGAAGAAGTTAAGGACCTTGACTACTGGGAAAGACTACAATTTAAATTTATATAGTCTTGAAAGGGAGAAGAGAATCGCCACATGGTAATCTCAAGCATGAAACAGATAGAAGGAATTACCGAAAATATCATGGAACTAAAATTATCAAAAGAGCAAGCAGAGTGTAGATTAATAGTGCCAAAAACTATACCAGGAAAATTAAGGAAAGCAATACAGGACATTAATCCACCACGCAGCATCGATAATGCAGCGTCTATTCAATGCTACCAGCTCATCTGAGGAACATAACAGGAGTGAGCGTAGATGTGTTTTAAGCTCGACAAATATCTAAGATGCATCCCAGACCATCCAAGACTGGAAGATGCAAAAATATACCGAAGATGCGTTAGCAACTCTCTGGTAGACATCAAAGTCACACTGAGGGACCTCCTGGGCAACCTTTGTAAGG
>NC_089742.1:48156242-48178742 GCF_040412425.1 Macrobrachium rosenbergii | reverse complement strand
CTCTCTCTCAAATCATTTCTGTCTCATTCTTTTTTCCCATCACACAAATGCTTATCGTCTCAGTCTGTCTGAGTGATTTTCTCAATGCTCTCTCTCTCTCTCTCTCTCTCTCTCTCTCTCTCTCTCTCTCTCTCTCTCTCTCTCTCTCTCTCTTATAGGAGTCGTCAATTGTTCTTGTCCCTTGTGCTTGTTCTTCTCTTTCCTTCACGTTTTCGCTTCTGTTTCTATTATCCAGATTCTGTTACGCGTTCTCTTTTCATGTCTTCTTATGTTCACGTTATTTACTGATTTATAAAGTATGTCTTCACAGCTTTTACGTTTGTGTTTGTCGCTCTTGACAAAAGTGCTGCTTATTTATGCTGTTCTTGCTTCTTACGTTTAAGTAAGATGGATGAATATTTCAGTCGTTTCTGTATCCAGATTTATAATCTTCAGGGAATTTGCAGTGGACGTGTTTTTACACTTTTCGCCACTTTTATACTCGAGATACTTTTTTACACTTTTCAGCAAACAGCCTCCCCGAGGATGTCGTGCAGTTGCAACTTCAGAGTTCCAAGCGAAGATGAAGTGCTTTACTACCATAATACAATTCTTGTATTTTAAAATTTACTCACATTTTTATCTGTTTATTTATGAATTTGTTAATTTATTTGCTTTCTTTTTTAATAAGTGATTTCTTCTTTCTGAATTTCCAATTCCATTCTGTTTCTAATGAACACCTTATTCTTTGGAAGCTTGAAATTCATGTCAGTGGCCCCTGTGTTGGGCATGTTTCATATGAATAGGGTTCATCTTCTGAATAATAATAATAATAATAATAATAATAATAATAATAATAATAATAATAATAATAATAATAATAATAATAATAATAATAAAACAAACACGGTCCCCCCACCTGTATCATTCAGCACGACTGTGATTTGTGTTTTAGCAGTCGATCTAAAATCAATGTGGAACACGCTTATCTGCCATTTCCCTCGTCTGTCAGTGAAGAGGGATTTGCATCCTCCCATCCAATCATCCCAATCCGCTGACCCCTTCCATTATCGGAAGGGGAGGGTTTCTCCCCCAAAACATATCGCTTGTCACAAGACCATTTTCCCTGCTCGTTCTGAACAGGCTGGTGTCATTATTCCATTTCCCCTTTTTCATTGCCTGCTCATTATTTCTCTCTCTCTCTCTCTCTCCTTAGTCCATTCATATCTGTCTCGTTCTCTTTTTTTTCCATCACGCAGTTCTTATTATCTAGGTTGTTTGTCTGATATTCTCTAGTATTTCTGCTCTCTCTCTCTCTCTCTCTCTCTCTCTCTCTCTCTCTCTCAAGAATCCTGACATTGCTTCCCTTTAATTTTCTCTCTTTCTTTGAATTGGTGACTTTATTTCCCCCAAAACTGCACAGTCCTGTCCATTTTCTTGTTTCCCCCAACCACTTCCTCTCTCTCTCTCTCTCTCTCTCTCTCTCTCTCTCTCAAGAATCCTTACTTTACTTCTCTTTTGTTGTCTCTTTCCGGTAATCCAATCCACACAGATGCTGTTCAACCTCTCTTTCCCACCCAATTACTTCTCTCTCTCTCTCTCTCTCTCTCTCTCTCTCTCTCTCTCTCTCTCTCTCTCTCTCTCTCTCTCACATCCCATGGCCTTTATGTCCGCCATTCCCATATCGTCTGTTGCGAACTTGTCATAATTTGACACCATCTTCTCTCTCTCTCTCTCTCTCTCTCTCTCTCTCTCTCTCTCTCTCTCTCTCTCTCTCTCTCACACCTTTATGTCCCCATTCCCATATCGTCTGTCGCGAACTTTCATAATTGACACCATCTTCTCTCTCTCTCTCTCTCTCTCTCACTCTCTCTCTTCTCTGTCCCTCTCTATTCCCATATCGTCTGACTTGTCATAATTTGGACCCACCTTCTCTCTCTCTCTCTCTCTCTCTCTCTCTCTCTCTCTCTCTCTCTCTCTCTCTCTCTCTCTCTCTCTCTCATCCCCCATGGCCTTTATGTCCGCCATTCCCATATCGTCTGTCGCGAACTTCTCATAATGTGACGCCACCTGCAGGCGAATACCTCTTTGCAGTAATCATCTCTCCAGGCTTCGGTCGAAATCTCTCTCGTTTACAGACGGACGTCCGGGTCTCTCTCTCTCTCTCTCTCTCTCTCTCTCTCTCTCTCTCTCTCTCTCTCTGTGATTAGATACAAGTGGGTATTCAATTTCGACCGGAATTGATGGTCAAGTTGTAGCATGCTTCGGAAGACCTTTTGATTTTTTAGGGTCGTATTTATTTTGAAATTAGTATATTTATTTTATTATGGTTAATGTGAAGATCATAGTGAAGTCATTGCGTTCACCAGAAGCCTCAAGGGTTTTCCGCATGGTGTATTATTTTATTATTAATTTAAATATTTTTATATTTTATTTATTTTATTTATTTAGTTTTTTTATGTTTCGTCGAACCTAATGTGGGAATGGGTATAGCTAGGATATGCTTTGTTCTTTACACTGCTAAGCTTTGGCACTTCCTTCTTCCTTCTGTTTTCCTGATTCCTGTTACTCTCTGCCTTTTGACAGTCGTGTCTGCCGCTTTGGTCTGGCTTAGATCACTTGGAAAATGAATTTCTCATACACGGCCCCTACCTATCCTCTCCCCCTCCAGAAAAAAAGGGGCCTCATGAAATATGGATGGACTGAGGAGAAAGTGTAGGCCTAAATTTAGAAGGAAGCAATAAGGAATCTTTGTTTTTTGTGATAGTCTACAGGAAAATTAATGTTTTTTTGTCGACCAAGCGAATGTTCTATAAATGAATTCCAAAACCTTCAAATTTGGCCCCCCCCCACCCTTCCGAAAAAAATATACCTATCAAATAATTCTAAGAGGATGCTCCTGAGGGTTATGCATTGTTCATCTTTACCTTACGAAAACTGTGAATGAGAAATTTGACAATAGATAAGGAAACTGTAAATAAATTTGACAATAGATAGATAAATGATTATATTAAAAAATGTCTTGTTATGCGCTATTCATTATTCTCTTAGTAAAACTGTAAATAAAAAAAAATTGACAATAAGTACATAAATAATTAAGTAAAAATGTCTGTTAGTTTTCTCCTAAGAAAACTGCTTATAAGAAATTTGACAGTAAAGAAATAAAATATAAAAAAAAAAAAAAAACGATAAATAATAAAGGCCTGTTAGTATGACCGGCTGACTCTGAAACGAATTGGCCATTTGTCCTGTTCTCTACACACTTGCCTTGCTTCCATTTAAGGGCGGGATCTTCATAGCCCGGTTCCATTGGCCCCCAACCCACAACACCAATTGCCTGGGCTGCCATAATGCCTCCCATAATCCCATTATCACCATCAGTCGCCTCCCCATCACCATCACCATTTGTTCCATCCGAGAAGGCCATCAGGCGGTACATGATGGCCCGCCAGTCAGTGGCCCCGGCCTTCACTATTCCCCTGAGACCCCCTACCTCCTACCCCCCCTCTCTCTCTCTCTCTCTCCTCTCGGTTTTTTGCGTGTTTGTGTACAAGTTGCTGATTGTATGTGTGTATTTTGATAGTTTTCTTTTGCTTCTGCGTCGAGAGTTTGTTTCTCTCTCTCTCTCTCTCTCTCTCTCTCTCTCTCTCTCTTCTCTTGAGTATGTCTGTCTCTCTCTCTCTCTCTCTCTCTCTCTCTCTCTCTCTCTTCGAGAGTTTGTTCTATTCTCTCTCTCTCTCTCTCTTTCTCTCTCTCTCTCTCTCTCTCTCTTTCTCTCTCTCTTCGTTGAGAGTTTGTCTCTCTCTCTCTCTCTCTCTCTCTCTCTCTCTCTCTCTCTCTCTCTCTCTCTCTCTCTCTTTCGTCGAGAGTTTGTTCTTATTCTCTCTCTCTCTCTCTCTCTCTCTCTCTCTCTCTCTCTCTCTCTCTCTCTCTCTCTCTCTCTCTCTCTCTCTCTCTTTCGTCGAGAGTTTGTTTCTTATTCTCTCTCTCTCTCTCTCTCTCTCTCTCTCAGCATCATTATCTATCTGTCACCCCCTGACAGCTTCTGTTGTGCAATTACACACGTTTCCTGAAATATATGGTCGGGTTCTAGGGGGCACTGAATATTTGACCCGTCGACTGTAAATTTCATGAGCGACTGGGGCAATTCCGCTCCGGTGACTCTCGATTTATTGCTTAAAGTAGATACTGTGAAGCCTCGCCTGTGCTGTAATGATAAATCGAAAAGTTCCTGATTTTTATTTATTTTTATTCATTTTTTTGTTTATACTTATTTTTATTAATTTGTATTTATTTATTATATATTTATTTTTATTTATTTTTATTGTATTTATTTATTATATTTTTATTTATTTTTATTGATTTACATTTGTTTTTATTTATTTTTAATTTTATTTATTTATTTTTATAAAAATAATTAAAAATAAATAAAAACAAGTGTAAATAAATAAATAAAAAATAAATTGAATATATGATAAATAAATACAAATTAATAAATAATAAGTATAAATAAAAAAATAAATAAAAATAAATAAATGGAAATGATCATTTATTAATTGTTAATTCATTTTTAGTTTTCTGTAAAAGAACACTATTGTGCCGGCTTTGTCTGTCCGTCCGCACTTTTTCTGTCCTCCCTCAGATCTTAAAAACTACTGAGGCTAGAGGGCTGCAAATTGGTATGTTGATCAACCACCCTCCAATCATCAAACATACCAAATTGCAGCCCTCTAGCCTCAGTAGTTTTTATTTGATATAAGGTTAAAGTTGGCCATAATCGTGCTTTTGGCAACGATATGGGATAGGCTACCACCGGGCCTTGGTTAAAGTTTCATGGGCTGCGGCTCATACAACATTATACCGAGACCACCGAAAGATAGATCTAATTTCGGTGGTCTTGATTATAGGCTGTATCGGCTGTACAGAAAACTCGATTGCGCCGAAGAAACTTCGGGGCATTCTTACATGTTTCTTTTATTATTACTGATCTTTTGTTTTTGTATTTCCCATTACCTTCTGTTATTTTTTCTGTGAACACCAGATTCTGTGGAAGTTTTAATTTGAAGTTAGTGGACCCTGCGGTGGCCATGTTCCATATGAATAGTTCATCTTCGAATAATAATAATAATAATAATAATAACATTAATACACACAATACATAATAATAATAATAATAAAACAACTTTTGAAAACTCTTCGGAAGAAATGTTCCTTGAATATATGAGACCCAGTTCATTTTGGGGGTAATTACTATTACTTACATGGCTGTTACCCTGTATCCTGCGTAGTTCATTGATGTATATATACTGAGGAAATTGGAAGCGTAGTCTTGCCGTTTGTCAATGTTCCTAGTTTAGTCACAGGAGACGAAATGAATGGCAGATATCGGGAAGATATTAGACCGACGCAAATTATGTTACCTTGTTCATTTATATATATATATATATATATATATATATATATATATATATATATATATATATATATATAAATTATTATATATATATGTGTGTGTATATATTAAATATTATATATATAATTATGTATAAATAAGTATATATATATATATATATATATATATATATATATATATATATATATATATATATATATATATATATATATATATTTATATATATATATACACACACTTTATATCTCTCTCTCTCTCTCACACTCTCTCTCTCTCTCTCTCTCTCTCTCTCTCTCTCTCTCTCTCTCTCTCTCTCTCTCTTCTATATATATATATATATATATATATATATATATATATATATATATATATATATATATATATATATATATATATATATACATACACAGTATATTATTACGTCCTGAAAGAACTGAGAATTAAAAAACAAAAGTTTTTTACAGATTATTATTATTATTATTATTATTATTATTATTATTATTATTATTATTATTATTATTATTATTATTATTCGGATGATGAACTCTATTCAAGTTTCCAAAGAATATGGTGTTCCTATGGTGTTTATATGGCCTAGATTATAATCGAGTATAGCCAAACAAATTGGCAACACAAAACTTGATAAATGAAAACAAAATATGGCCTTTATATAATATTAGAATCATACGTAAAAAATTACTTTACTGCGAGTTTAAGCAGTATTATCAATAAATTATAACTTAGTATAGCCACCCTCACCCCCCTAAAAAAACTTTTTAAAACTTAAAACAAAATATAACCTTAATTGAATATTAAAATCGTACCTAAAAGCATTATTTTATTGCGTGTTCAAACAGTGTCATCTACACATTAGGCAAACCTTCACTCCCACTCGAATCCGCAAAAGGCTTTGAGACGCCTCGTCGTGAACCAAGAGACTGAATATAGACTTGAATTTCTCGACGTTATCTGTCGAATCGTCTCACGGATATTGGACGTCAGATAGTCTCTGGTGGTCTCCTCAAGGGAGGGAGAGAGAGAGAGACGTGTGTTCCCCATTCCTTTGCTCGTCCTTATTTAGGGTTGCGCGATCAATTTAGCAACTCAAGTGTGCGAAGGCGGCATTGAGCTCTTCGTGTTCGGCCGCTTTCTGAATTACACGCGTCGAGAGCGCTTCAGGCTGCTTCGATGCGTTTCTCAAGACAGCTGTCATAATTCCGGAGGCTCTCTGTCTCTCTGTCTGTCTGTCTGTCTCTCTCTCTCTCTCTGTCACATTCTCACTTATTATTCTCTCTCTCTCTTTGTCTCTCTCTCTCCCTCCCTCTTTCTGTCACATTCTCACTTATTATTCTCTCTCTCTCTCTCTCACACATTCTTACTTATCATTGTCTCTCTCTCTCATTCTTATTACCTCTCTCTCTCTCTCTCTCTCTCTTATTCTTATTACCTCTCCCTCTCTCTCTTCCTCTCTCTCTCTCTTTCTGTCACATTCTCACTTATTATTCTCTCTCTCTCTCTGTCTCTCTCTCCCTCTCTCTTTCTGTCACATTCTTACTTATTATTATCTCTCTCTCTCTCTCTCTCTTCTCTCTCTCTCTCTCTCTCTCTCTCTCTCTCTCTCAAAGTCTTCGTTTCCTCAGCACAAAGCTTTCTCCAAAGCTGCTTGCAGAAGTTATGAAGACGTATCCTTTCAATGAAGTTTTCCTCCAACGTATGAGAATCACATCATGCATAAAACATTGCCTCTCTCTCTCTCTCTCTCTCTCTCTCTCTCTCTCTTCTGTGACCCTTGGCATCACGGTTTCCAGTAACACTTTCCCTTGCAATGTAGTGATGACAGCATGTGGCAAATCTCTCTCTCTCTCTCTCTCTCTCTCTCTCTCTCTCTCTCTCTCTCTCTCTCTCCTTGCGGACTTCCAAATGGAGTAAAGTGGAACATTTTGGGTTGACCTCCACTGAATAAGTCTCCGTAATTAAACTTGCCAGGAAGCAGGGAAATATTTATGGCCTGTCCTGAAAGAACTTATTACACCTCCCGTAACTGGCTGAAGCACTCACTGCAAATGGGAGAAGTGCTTGCGGGTCAGGGACGTTTGATTGTGTATTTATGAGTGCCTGGTCGTGATTGTTCGTATGGTCGTGATCGTTTGTATGGCCTTGATTGTTCTTATGGTCTTGATTGTTCGTATTGTCTTAATTGTTCGTATGGTCGTGATTGTTCGTACAGTCGTAATTGTTCGTACGGTCGTGATTGTTCGTGTGGTCGTGATTGTTCCTTAATTGTTCGTATGATTGTTCGTATGTCGTGAATAATTTTGTTTTTGTTCTGGTCGTGGTCGGTCTTGATTGTTCGTATAGTCTTGATTGTTCTTATTGTCTTAATTGTTCTTATGGTCGTGATTGTTCGTTGGTCGGTCTTGATTGTTCGTATGGTCTTGAATGTTCGTACGGTCGTCATTATTTGTATTGTGATTGTTCGTATGGTCGTGATTGTTCGTATGGTCGTGATTGTTCCTATGGTCGTGATTGTTCGTATGGTCGTGAATGTTCTTATGGTCGTGATTGTTTGTATGGTCGATATTGTTCGTATGGGTGTGCCTGTGGTTGTCTACAATATAAATGTCCCTATTAATGATTACTATGAAAACATGTAAAAATAAATATTGGAAACAAATGTGAAAATATATGGAATGGAGAACCTGAAAGTAACGAATTAAAACAAATAAAACCTAGTGTTGGAAAATGGAGTTCGTCACACCAAAGAGACACGTACTCAAGCAATTCTGACACGTCTCCAAACAGGTCATTCTCGTCTAACAGACGGACACCTAATGAACAATCCACATAACCCTGCTCCTGAATGCTCTGAGTGTAAAGTAATGGTAGCAATTAAGCGTTTGTTGTGTGAATTTCCAAAGTATAATCAGCAGCGAACATTAAGTTTCGGGAAATTAATCGATCAGTGAAATTTTTGTCAGAAACTTCAACATTGCAATTAATCCAATTAGGAACCTTTTGAAAAATTGTAATTCAATTGACAAAAAAAAAAAATATAAGTATAAAAAATCCTTCGGACCAGCTCTGTGAGAGCTGAGAATTACCTCAGTGGTCTGGTAAAACTATTTTATTATATATAATAATAATAATGTCTACAATAATTGTCCATTAATGGATCAGCTTACCTGTCTATGAGGTGTGAGCACGGGAAGGTGTGGAATTATGAAGGTCTGCTTGTGAGTTTCGACTTGTGAAGGATTGCATGTGGTTGTCGACTTGTGAGGGCTTGTTTGTGATTATCGAATGTGAAGGCTTTTTGTGATTGTCGACTTGTGAGGGATTGTTTATGATTGTCGACTTTGAAGGATTGCATGTGATTGTCGACTTGTGAAGGATTGCATGTGATTGTCGACTTATGAAGGATTGCTTGTGATTGTCGATTTGTGAGAGCTTGTTTGTGATTGTCGGTTTGTGAACGCTTGTCTTTGATTATGGACTCGCGAAGGATGGCTTGTGACTGTCGACTCGAGAATGCTTTCATGTGACTGTCGAATTATGACGGATTGCTTTTTGTTATCGACTTGCGAAGGATTGCTTGTGGTCGTCAATTTATGATTTACAATTTGTGTGTGTTTGTCTCCGTATATGTTAGTGACTAGTTGCTTGCTTGGAAGTGATTGTCCGCTTGCTGGCGCAATACGAACAATTGCCCAATCATAATTTCGTGCACGTGGGTGCCTTTCTAGTGAGTAATTGCCTGTGATTGCTAACTTGCGTGTGTGTCAGTATGATTGTGTACTTCTGAAGCTTGCATGTGCTTGTCCGCTCCCTCATTTCTTGTCGTTAATTCGAAAAGCTTTTTTTTTTATTATTTTAAACTGGTCGTATGTCTTAATTTGTCATCATCGTAACAAGTGAAGGTTCCTTTTGATTGCAAAGATTGGATGAGTTTCATTTGCCACTCACGACGATGACCTCTGGTTTTGACAAAAAAGGAAAAAAATATGAAAATATAAGAGCAACGGTATATAATTCTCAGTTGTTTTGGGCTGTGACAAAGAAAAATGCGTCACGCTACAGGTAAACTGTATATATAATTTTACAAATCAGTCAACTGCGATTCAGTTGTTGATTTCATCGGCTGAATTTTTCTAAATCTTCATGTTGACGATAATTTTCTTTAACTGATTTTACTTTTAATCTCAAGATTTCCTAGTCATTTCTCTAGATTTATAATCAGAGCTGCCAGTATGACTTAATACGGCAGTAAGACATCTGACTCGAATATAAATCAAGATTGTCTGTAGTTGACTAAAGGGTCTTTGCAGCGTCCCTTCGGCCCCTAGCTGCAACCCCTTTCATTTATGTTACTGTACCTCCATTCATAGTACCTTTCTTCCATCTTGCTATCCACCCTCTCTTAACAATTATTTTATAGCGCAACTGCGAGGTTTTCTTCCTGTTACACCTTTCAAATCACCTTTACTCTCAAGTTTCGTTTCAGCGCTGAATGACCTCATAGGTCCCAGCGCCTGGTCCTTGGCCTAAATCTTATATTCCTTCCTATCCACCACGTAACTAAATAACTCTGGGTTATTGGGAATCGTGATAGCGATCATTTAACAAATACCCTCGTTTTTATGAAAGTTTCATTTGAAATGAACGCCAGCCGAGCGGAGGACCGAGAACGTCAACAGCCTTAGTTAAAACAGATTGCATATCATGCTCGCGTAGCACCACTCAGCATCCTCGTTTGAAGGGCTTGATGGAGGTGGCGAATGGCAGTCCGAGTGAAATAGACCATCACGAAGTCAGCCTTTGGGGACATGTCGAAGGTGACATCACCGCTCCTAATGGAATTTGATGGGAGAGTCATGGAACGCTGGAACGTGACGCAGGAACAGACGCAGCTCGAAGGTGCTCGGAGGGCGTGTGCGTATGCCAGTGCCGTCGGTTCCCACAAGAAGAAGAAGAAGAAGACGAAGAAGAAGAAGAAGAGGAGGAGGAGGAGGAGGAGGAGGAGGAGGAGGAGGAGGAGGAGGAGGAGGAGAGGAAAGAAACTGATCTCCAGAGTCTCCAACGGAAGGAGGAGAGGAGTCTGGATCTCAACTGATAATGATATCTCAAAACTGTAATCAAATGTATTTTGGACTTGAAACCCCTCACAAAATAACATTGGAACTAATTAAAGAAATGACTTTACCAGATCATATGACACATTGTAGGATACCTTGTGAACAGACAGACTAAAGCATGAAAACAAGCAAAGAGACAGGTAAAAGATGGACCTCCTGTCACCTTTGTCAGCCAGCGGAGGTGATTATGGAAGGGTGATGTTATGGTGGATTTCTTCGCGGATCAGAGAGATATCACAATTATTATTATTATTAATATTATTATTATTATTATTATTATTATTATTATTATTATTATTATTATTATTATTATTATTATTATTCGGAAGAAGAAACCTATTCAAATGGAACAAGCCCTCCACAGGGGCCATTGACTTGAAATTCAAGCTACCAAAGAATAATATGGTTTTCATTTAGGGAGATGTAAGAAGGGGTAAAGGGAAATACATAAAAAAAAGAGACCTCATTTATTAAAAAAAAGAAAAAATAAATTGATAAATTAATAAATATATAAAATGTATTAGAATGAAGGAGAACAGTATTAGGGTAGTAACGCATTGCATATCTCATATCCCCTGAGCGTTCGTTCCATGCTCGACATCTAATCATTTCCAAACAGCGTTGTCTTCCAGTAATGGTCTTCTTGGGCTTCCCAGCGTCCCGGGGAAAAGCAAGAGCTTATCGATTCCAAACGGAGGAGGAGGAGGAGGAGGAGGAGGAGGAGGAGGAGGAGGAGGAGGAGGAGGAGGAGGAGAAACTTAGATCTCCAGCCGGATAATATCTCAAATTCTAAGAAGAATAAGAAGAAGAAGAAACTTGATCTCCCAGCCGGATAGTTATCTCATAGCTCTAAATCAAGAGGAGGAGGAGGGGAGGAGGGAGAGGAGGAGGAGGAGGGAGAATGTTACTAGCTGGAATAAAGCAACAAAGAAAGAGAGTTAGGGATAAAGACAGAGAGGCGGTTTAGGCGCAGGCAGCGTTCTTGCCGGATATAAAGGCAATTCTGTAAAGTTGAGGAATTTGCAGGATATAAACCTGATATTATTTTAGAGCGGAGTGAAAAGAAAGCAGCAGTGGGCGGAAGGGTAAAAGCCAAAAGGAGCTCGTTACTACTTTTTCTTTTTATTTGTTTAATTTTTTTTTAAGGGGCGGGGGTGGCGGGTGGTGGGTGGGGTGGGCGTGACTTGGCGAAAACTGAGACTTGAGGACTTGAAAAGTATTTATTTCGATGTGGAAAAGGAATAATATGTTTACAACTTATTCTAGTTTTATATCTTGTGGTTGAAGAGTATTTATTAGGTTCAAAGCGGTTTTGGAGTCGAATAGAATAATAACAGTTTCCCTGGAGATCTCGAAGCTTTGCTCTTTACATACACACACACACACACACACACACACACACATTATATATATGTGTATATATGCTTATTTATTTATTATGAATATATATATATATATATATATATATATATATATATATATATATATATATATATATATATATATATATATATATGTGTGTGTGTGTGTGTGTGTGTGTACAAATTATATAACATTTATGGCTGTGAAAAGATCCACGCAGCACGAACACGGGGAGGAATGTAACGTGAGAATGGAAGGTTTTTTTTTTATAAAAAAATAAAAACTCTTTGTATTCGCCGTGACATTTATCGCCCTCATAACACCGCGAGAAATAGATTTATATTCCTCTCTCCTGGAACCTTTCTTTGTCGTAAAGGACTACAGGGAGTTTATGTAACAGGCACAAAATATATGGCAAAGGTGCCCCTGCCTCAAATAATGCTCTGATTGGAGAAGGGCACTGCGTTCGGTAAATTGGCCAATAGACAAGAAATGTGAGCTTCTATATATATATATATATATATATATATATATATATATATATATATATATATGTATGTATGTGTTTGTGCTAATAATCACCGAATCGTTTTCGAATATTTTGAAAACTAATTGATAAACGTAAGCGCTGAATATTTTTTTGGGAGCGTATGTTTGCTAAAAATCATCGAAACATTTTTGAATATTGGAAAAGTCACTAATAAACGTAATCAGTAAATGTTTTCGTATATTTGAAAAGTCGCTCGTAAACGTAAACGGTAGACGTTTTCGTGCTAGGTTATATTTGTTAAAAACCAACAAACCATAATTGTATATTTGACAAGTGACTGATAAATGCAAGCGCTAAATATTGTCGCGTTTGCCAATAAGTCACCGAGAACCTGCCTGTCCAGTATTTCTGTATCCTGTCAGATGACGCAATCCTCTGGAACAGTTCCCCGTCACTGCTCCCGTCACCGTTAATACACGTCAAAACTTATCGTCCCTTTTTGGGAAAGTGTCGAATATGCATTTTTCCAGAGGTCCTTTATTCCTCACACCGCTGGACTGTGGAATAGTCTCCCTGAGGATGTCGTGTAATTAGAACTTCCAGAGTTCAAGCGAAGATGCGAAGGATTACTACCCTGATACAATTCTCCTTGCGTTTTAATAATTTACTTACATTTTTATCTGTTTATTAATTTGATATTTTTGTTTTTGATTTTTTAATAAGTGAGTGGGGTCTCTTCTTTCTGTATTTGCGTTTACCTCCTCTTACTTCTTCCTAATGAACACCATAATTTTCTTTGGAAGCTTGAATTTCAAGTCAGTGGCCCCTGTGGTGGGCATGTTCCATATGAATAATAATAATAATATAACAACAACAACAACAACAACAACAACAATAATAATAATAATAATAATAATAATAATAATAATAATGATAATAATAATAATAATAATTCATATCGTAAATTCTTTGGAAGCTTGAATTTCAAGTCAGTGGCCCCATGGTGGACTTGTTCCATATGAACAGGGGTTCATCTTCTGTATAATAATAATAATAATAATAATAATAATAATAATAATAATAATAATAATAATAATAATAATTCATATCGTAAATTCTTTGGAAGCTTGAATTTCAAGTCAGTGGCCCCATGGTGGGCTTGTTCCATATGAACAGGGGTTCATCTTCTGTATAATAATAATAATAATAATAATAATAATAATAATAATAATAATAATAATAATAATAATAATAATAATTCATATCGTAAATTCTTTGGAAGCTTGAATTTCAAGTCAGTGGCCCCATGGTGGACTTGTTCCATATGAACAGGGGTTCATCTTCTGTATAATAATAATAATAATAATAATAATAATAATAATAATAATAATAATAATAATAATAATAATAATAATAATAATAATAATTCATATCGTAAATTCTTTGGAAGCTTGAATTTCAAGTCAGTGGCCCCCTTGGTGGGCTTGTTCCATATGAACAGGGTTCATCTTCTGGATAATAATAATAATAATAATAATAATAATTATAATAATAATAATAATAATAATAATTCATATAGTAAATTCTTTGGAGGCTTGAATTTCAAGTCAGGGCCCCTTTGGTGGGCTTGTTCCATATGAATAGGGTCATCTTCTGATTAATAATAATAATAATAATAATAATAATAATAATAATAATAATAATAATAACAACAACCTGCAGGATGGGAGCCCACGTTGTAATTCGAAGGATTGGGTTCGTTGTTGGGACCGGGCGGTTTTCCCCGGAATTTCGTGGGGAGCTGGGCTGATACGACGTAAATTCCCCGTGAATATTGCTCGCCTAGGCGGACATTTGGGGATGCTGGCCACATTTGCCGAGACGTTGGGGAAAATGACAGATTTCGTCGGTTAAATGCTGGTCCAGTGAAGATGGAGGCCGATGTGTTTTGAGATCATGTTGAAATGACAGTTAGCATCAGCGTCACAGTATTATAAGCTGTAAATAGGGAGTATTTCCCAATTTTGGTTGAATTGCTGGGCTTGAATTGTTGTTCAAAACTGGGTCAGTTTAGTTGGCGAAAAATCAGTAAAATTATTTTTCGAAAAGACATTAAGAACAATATCTTTTCCTGCTTAAATTTGCCATAAGATAGAAATGGCTTTTTCATATTTAGTTTTTCAGTCCGCCCTCAGAGCTTAAAAACTACCGAGGGTAGAGGGCTGCAAATTGGTATGTTGATCATCCACCCTCCAGTCATCAAACATACCAAATTGCAGCCCTCTCGCCTCAGTAGTTTTTATTTTATTTAAGGTTAAAATTAGCCATAATCGTGCTTCTGGCAACGATATAGGATAGGCCATGGTTAAAGTTTCATGGGCCGCGGCTCATACAGCATTTTACCGAGACCACCGAAAGATAGATCTATTTACGGTTGCCTTGATTATACGGTGTAGCCGTTGTACAGGAAACTCGATTGCGCCGGAGAAGCTTTGGCGAATATTTTACTAGTTTTCTTTGTATCTGGAACTCTTCTAGATGCCCATTAATGATTCATTTATATCTGATTTATTTTCCCTATTCTTGGCTTACATCTGATATGACGTTAATATTCTTTAAGGAAAAAGTTAAGAAGATCCAATGTTGAAGGATTTTTTTGTCATTAATTAATTTTCTTTTTCGTCGAGTGTGTACTGAGTACATGATCTGGCAATACTTCATTAATTATGCATGCAAAATCTGTCGTCAGTATCTGGGAGAGAGAGAGAGAGAGAGAAAGAGTGTGTGTTTTGCAATATACCAACTAATGGAAATCAAGTGATTAATAAGATATAAACTCAAGGAGCATCACATCTGTAAATATGCTCTCTCTCTCTCTCTCTCTCTCTCTCTCTCTCTCTCTCTCTCTCTCTTTTTGGTATATTCCAAAACTCTCTCTGTATCCTTCTGTATTCTGTTATACGAGCACGTAATATTTTATTCTCTCTCTCTCTCTCTCTCTCTCTCTCTCTCTCTCTCTCTCTCTCTTTTGGTATACTCCAACATTCTGTCTGTCCCTCTGCACCCTGTTGTACTGTTACGAACATGTAATATTTTATTCTCTCTCTCTCTCTCTCTCTCTCTCTCTCTCTCTCTCTCTCTCTCTCTCTCTCTCTCTCTCTCTCTATTTGTTACATTCCAACACTCTGTCTGTCCCTTTGCACTCTGTTGTACTGTTACGAACATGTAATATTTTATTCTCTCTCTCTCTCTCTCTCTCTCTCTCTCTCTCTCTCTCTCTCTTTTGTTACATTCCAACACTCTGTCTGTCCCTTTGCACTCTGTTGTACTGTTACGAACATGTAATATTTCTCTCTCTCTCTCTCCCTCTCTCTCTCTCTCTCTCTCTCTCTCTCTCTCTCTCTCTCTCTCTCTCTCTCTCACTGACGTTGGTTGCATTCTTTGCGTTTCAGTTGATGAAATTGCGGATTAGAGAAGGAACTCGCGATAGCAAACGGCGACTGCATAATTGATGAACAGACTTGATTACAAAACCCACCTCAGGGGTCTGCGGGTGGAGGAGAAGATAAGATTATCATCATCCAAAATGAAGCGAGATGAAAAATTACCCTAATTTTTTTAGCTCTCTTTAAGCTTTCACGTAGCTCGTATTTGTGCTGTTAATTAAAAAAAAAGATATAGACGAAGAAATTCATTAATTGTTTTTGGTTAGTTTAAAAAAAAAGGATTTCGAAATGGAAGGTACTGTAATGATATAATCGAAGAAATTCATTACTGTAATTGTTTTTGGTTAATTAAAAAAAATAGTATTTCAGGATTAACCGAAAACTCGTTATTGTTATAATTGTCGTTGGTTCAGAATTACATTGATGCTAAAACCTTCATTTTATGGTATTTATATGCATATCAACTGTCGTGTTTAGGAGGATAATGGTTTGTGATGGTTTTTTTGTAATCCATCCAGGCTTTCTCTCTCTCTCTCTCTCTCTCTCTCTCTCTCTCTCTCTCTCTCTCTCTCTCTCTCTCTCTCTCTCTCTGGTATATTCCAAGAATCTCTCTGTGTCCTTCCGTATTCTGTTATATGATCATATAATGTTTTACTCTCTCTCTCTCTCTCTCTCTCTCTCTCTCTCTCTCTCTGGTGTATTCCAAAACTCTCTCTGTATCCTTCTGTATTCTGTTATACGAGCATGCAATGCTTTATTCTCTCTCTCTCTCTCTCTCTCTCTCTCTCTCTCTCTCTCTCTCTCTCTCTCAAAGACCTTAAAGTCTCCTATTCCCTTTGCCATTATAAAGTCTGCTTTGGGAAATTATTCATTATGCAAGTCCCAACTCCAATTAATAGGAGAGAGTTAAGCATAAAATAAATTTCGCTAACTCCCTTAAAAACAAATTTTTGTGACACTTGCAGCACACCTTAGCGATTTGGTGCGGGCGGAAATGGGCCACGGGGGAATTGGGCGGGGGTTACCTTGAGTCGTCATTATGTGGGTGAGATGGCGTTGACAGTTATACCCAAATTTCCGGTTTCCCAGCGAGAGAAAAGTTGAAAATAATGGAAGAACTGAATTATTATTATTACCCCTCTCTAAATCGGATTAGTCCCGTGCACCCTCTTCCTAATCAGAACCTTAACGCCTTACAAATAAAATGCGAGAGGAAGCTGGGGAATTAAGTAAATATATAATGATATATTAATGGAGAATACATTCCCCCTCTCCCTCTCCGCGACACGACGCGATATGAAAAGGGTCGAGACAAAAATGCCGAAATGAATATGTAATAGGGATCAGGAATGCGAATCAATTGACGTGAATGAAGGAGGGGATTGGAAGGAAAGGATTGGCGGAAAAATGAAAAGCGTAGTGTGATACAAATTCCGGTTGATGTGGGAGGGAAGGAGAGAAAGAATGGCGGTGTGGATTTGGCAGTTTGGACCCATGTCACTGTGACTGTCACAAGTTAGGCTGTAGGGTTTTATGAGGCTTCTTGACCAGATGAATGTAAGATTATATAATTATACTGTTTATGTATATATATATATATATATATATATATATATATATATATATATATATATATATATATATATATATATATTATATGAATATATATATATATATATTCATATAAATATATATATATATATATATATATATATATATATATATATATATATATATATATATTATATATATATATATATATATATATATATTTATATGAATATATATATATATATTTATAAAATATAAATATATTAATACTTTATAGTTTTATATATCTATCTGTCTATCTATCTATCTGTTTATCTATCTATATCTATATATATTATATATATACTCGTATAGAGTTAGATAAATGTATTCTTTTACATAAATGTATTCTTTTACTTTTGAAACACGGCACTTCGTGGATTATGCATAAGTTGGCCATTCCCGTTCTCCTCAGAGATTTATATCCGTTTTTCATTAAATATTCTTTTTTAAAAGAATCATTTTCAAACATTTTGTCTTCACTGACAAAAAAAACAAATAAAAGACAGAACTCGCTCTGTTGCCGAAGCCGAACCTGTTTGACCTCAGAGGACCGTTGTCACCAATATTGGTTACCTTAGACTGGCTAACAACATCAAAGGACTCTCTCTCTCTCTCTCTCTCTCTCTCTCTCTCTCTCTCTCTCTCTCTCTCTCTCTCTCTCTCTCTCTCTCTCTCCGGAAAAAACCTCGACTTTTCTCACCCTCCAGACACGAAAAAACACGAGCATTTTCACCAGAACCCTTTTTTGTTCCTTATAATGTTCTAAAATTAGCTAAGCTTATTCACCATGAAAACGCATCGATTCTAAACTTGTTAACCATTAAAACGCATCGACTCTGAGCCTGTTATTCATTAAAACGCAGCGATTCAAAGCTTATTCACCATTAAAGGACATCGATTCTAAGCTCATTCACCTTGACAGGACATCGATTCTAAGCTTATTCACCATTAAAACGCATTGATTCTAAGCTCGTTCACCATTAAAACGCATCGATTCTAAGCTTATTCATAAAACACATCGATTCGAAGCTTATTCATTAAAACGCATCGGTACTAAGCTTATTAAAACACATCGATTCGAAGCTTATTCATGAAAACGCATCGATTCGAAGCTTATTCGTGAAAACGCATCGATTCTAAGCTTATTAAAACGCATCGATTCTAAGCTTACTAAAACGCATCGATTCTAAGCTTATTAAAACGCATCGATTCTAAGCTTATTCATTAAAACGCATCGATTCTAAGCTCACTCACCATCAACACGCATCGGTTCTAATAGCCTCATCTATTTAAACGTCCCGGATAAATGTAATTAAGCGGCAGAAATTAGGTGGGGTGTACGGGCGCGAGAGAATAGGAAAGACCCCATTTTTTTTTTATTTTTGAAAGGTTAAATTAGGCGGAAGGGCCATAAAGTGAGTGGGGTTGAAAAGGTCACCCAGCCAAGCTGCGGAAGATATGGAGAGTCTGAAAGCCCGCCATGCAAAATGATTGGGTTACCTTGACGGCGAATCGTTGCCCTGGTTTTTTTTTTTTTTGGGGGGGGGCGTGCTTGTGAATCCGTCCAAAGTGTTCGACGTTGTCCTGAAAGTCTCGTTATGCGAGACATTCTCTCTCTCTCTCTCTCTCTCTCTCTCTCTCTCTCTCTCTCTCTCTCTCTCTCTCTTAACAGATCGTCTTTGACATTGACGTACTTCCCTTTCATCCAATCCTTGATATTTATACTTTTCTGTTCTCTCTTTACCATGCCCTCTCTCTCTCTCTCTCTCTCTCTCTCTCTCTCTCTCTCTCTCTCTCTCTCAACAGTTCTCTTAAAGCCTTCGGTTTCACCTAACCCTTTATATTTATATTTTCCTATTCTCTCTTTATCATTTCCTCCTCTCTCTCTCTCTCTCTCTCTCTCTCTCTCTCTCTCTCTCTCTCTCTCTCTCTCTCTCTCTCTCTCAAACTCCGTGAATTACGACACAAAAATGAAGGAAAAATATCTGTTTAATAAAGCGTGAAAATATATCTCCCATTACCGTAATGCGTCGGAATCATAAATTATACGCTTGAACTCTGCCAATGTTAATATCATCAATAGTGGTAGGTCCAACAGGATTTGTTTAAGCTACTGAATAATGTCTTCCTTTTATTGTGTTGCAGGTTACAATGACACCTTAAAAGTATTCCGGGTTCTGTGCTATATATATGTGTATGTATACATAACACACACACACACACACACACACACACACACACATATATATATATATATATATATATATATATATATATATATATATATATATATATATATATATATATATATATATATATATATATATTATATGTGTGTGTATTATGTATATACATGTTTGCAGTCTTAAAAATGCACATAACACCTGCGATCTTGCGATTATAAAAATACAAATGCGTGGACACACACGTACACACACGTTCATGCAAACATTATATATATACATTCATACATAAAAACGCGCCCATATATACATATATATACAGTATGTTTGTTTATGTGTGAATGTACGTATATATTTATGTTTGCACGAACGTGTGTGTATGTGTGTGTATGTACACGCGTTTGGATATTTGTATTTGCAAGAACAAAGGTGTTAAGAGCAATTTTGAGATTGCAGATATGTAGAATGCATTTGAAATAGTTGTTGTTATTCGTTGAATTCATATTGAAATGCTTAAAGGTAAAATTATCTCCCCCCCCAAAAAAAAAATCTCGACTACTCGACTGCCATGATATAATTTTTAAGAACAGAAG
Source organism: Macrobrachium rosenbergii (assembly GCF_040412425.1). Lineage (NCBI taxonomy): Eukaryota > Metazoa > Arthropoda > Malacostraca > Decapoda > Palaemonidae > Macrobrachium > Macrobrachium rosenbergii. The sequence goes on along the minus strand of NC_089742.1, from coordinate 48,158,551 downwards.
AGCTTTACAAAAACTACCTATTTGATAAAAACTCGAAGAAAACTACGTAAAGAGCCCAATAAGAAGTAAATTCATAAGCGCGAACTCGCGGCATCTGAGCGGCATGTCACGACACTAGCGACTGTACCCGCGGACCAGAGATTAATGGTATTCAGTCCCTTTTGATTTTTCGTGTACTGGCTGCATTTTGTTATGCTGATAACTATGCATTTTGTTATCCTGATAACTAAATTGAGCTTGTTCATAAGTTAACAGTAGGGATTTATGGTTATTTAATCCCTTGTGGTTTTTATATATTGAATTATTTAGCGTCATGATGAAGACGGCTTTAAAATAGAAAGTGGACACTGACTTATGAATACTATTTTGTTAGTTTATAATCTTATTTTAAATGTCATTAATCTCATTTATTAATACCAATTTGTTCATGGGTTAAACTAAACGTATATATTATATATATACACATGTATATATAGGTTCTTTGCAGCGTGCCTTCGGCCCCTAGCTGCAACCCCTTTCGTTCCTTTTACTGTACCTCCTTTCATATTCTTTCTTCCATCTTACTTTCCACCCTCTCCTAACAATTGATTGATAGTGCAACTGGGAGGTTTTCTTCATGTCACACCTTTTAAACTTTAACTGTCAATTTCCGTTTCAGCGCTGAATGACCTCATCGGTCCCAGTGCTTGGCCTTTGGCCTAAATTCTATATTCGTTTCACTTCATTCATAAATATATGTTTTTAGGGTTTTATTTATTGATGATTTTATTTCATGCGCTATATATTTCCAGTGAACCTTTTAACGTAACTCATAGAAATATGGCGTTAGTTCTGTGGAAAAAGCGGCTTCACAAATGACTGACTTTTAATCGTTTCATGCAACGGGGGACATACAGTTAATTCGTGCCCACTGTAGCATTATGCAACAAAATGACGAAATTGAGATTTTATGTGACGGCGGTAATGGCTGAGTAAACAGGGCTATTATAAAAGGGCAAAGTGTCATTTATACCTTTGGCTAATTAAATCGCAGACACTGAACGAATGTCCGTGGTACAAAGATAAGCGTAAACGAGTAAAAATTGCGCCGAAGTGTCTTCGGCGCAATCGAGTTTTCTGTACAGTGCATAATCAAGGCCACCGAAAATCGATCTAGCTTTCGGTGGTCTCGGTATAATGTTGTATGACCCGCGGCGCATGAAACTTTAACTATGGTTCGGTGGTGGCCTGTTCTATGTCGTTGCCAGAAGCAGGAAGGCCGAGGGAATTAATGTGTTGAAGAGAAATAGCTGGAGAATTATTATTATTATTATTATTATTATTATTATTATTATTATTATTATTATTATTATTATTATTGAAAGAAGTCGCTGTATCAGCTGCATTGATCTCTGCTTTCCTTGTAACAGTTTTCTCTCGGTTACTACAACATCATTCCTAGTGAAATTACATAATTTCTAGTGAAATTATAACAACATTTCTAGTGAAACTACAACATCATTCCTGTTGAAATTATAATTTCTAGCTAAATTACATCATTTCTAGTGAATTTACTACAACATCGTTTCTAGTGGAATTGTAACATCATTTTTATTGAAATTAGAAAATAAATTTTAGTGAAATTATAACATCATTTTTAGAAATTACAACATATTTCAAGTGAAATTATAACATTATTTCTAGTGAAATTACAAAATTTCTAGTGAAATTACAACATAATTTATAGTGAAATTACAGCATAATTTCTAGTGAAATTACATGATTTCTAGTGAAATTACATAATTTCTGGTGAAATTACAGCACCATTTCTAGTGAAATTATAACATCATTTCTAGTGGAATTATAACAACATCTCTAGTGAAATTATAACATCATTTCAATTAAAATGAAAATATAATTTCTAGCAGATGAAACATTTCAGTTAAAATGAAAGCAGTTTTAAGTGAAAACAAGTCTTTTCGAGTAAAATTCCGACCTTATTTCAAGTTAAATGAAACACCATTTTCAATAAAACGCAGAGAATAAACAGAGGAACGAATAAAAAAAAAAAAAACATGCAGAATGAAAACATCCTCAAATACAAGTTCCTTAATCACTAACTTCACAGAAAAAAACTAGTTTGTGTAACTTGGTGTATGAGGTTTGCGAGGAAAATCAGTTTTTTTTTTCTTCCCAACTTGAAATGTCCGTCGGGTTTTCGGGGAGTGGGGTGGGGGAGAGGAGAGTGGGGAAGTGGGGGGAAGGGTGGTAAGGTAACAGTAAGAACGGAACGACAGAGAGACCGAAAAAAGAACAAACAGACGAATGAA
>NC_089742.1:48133742-48146242 GCF_040412425.1 Macrobrachium rosenbergii | reverse complement strand
ACCTATGTTCTGTCGCGGACAGGAAAAATAACTAGACTTATTTTCCGTTGCGGACAGGAAAAATAACTAGACCTATGTTCCGTTTCGTCACCTCGTTGGTGGAGGTTATAATCGCGCATGCGTGAATACTTGCATACTTATCTATGCATATAAAGCACAACACGTTATACTCTTTTTGTAATGAAATGAGCAGACATCTGTAGTGAAACAGTCATTCCAAAAAATCAATGGCTGGAAAATCTTAAGGCTGTGGAAAATACACACGATTTATAAGACTGAATAATAATCTAAACAATATGTTTACGTGATTTACACAGTGCAAACATTCCTCAGACCAAACACCCCACTACTTACCGTGAAAACTGAACCTCCTCCTGCCGCCAGTGCACCCCATGCTGTGCACTGTAGGCATTTCTTGAGGTTCTTTGCAGCGCCCCTTCGGCCCCTAGCTGCAGCCCCTTTTACTGTGCCTCCGTTCATATTTGCTTTCATCCGTCTTACTTTCCACCCTCTCTAACAATTGTTTCATAGCGCGACTGCTTTGAGGTTTTCCTCCTGTTACACCTTTCAAACCTCTTACTCTCAGTTTTCATTTCAGCCCTGAGTGACCTCGTAGGTCCCAGCGCTTGGCCTTTGGCCTAAATTCTGTATTCCATTCCTGAACCTCCTCCTCCTCCTCCTCCTCCTCCTCTCAGTCTTCCTTTCAGCCCTCCTTTGGCCTAAATTCTGTATTCCATTCCTGAACCTCCTCCTCCTCCTCCTCCTCCTCCTACTCTCAATCTTCCTTTCAGCCCTGGGTGACCTCGTAGGTTCCAGCGCTTGGCCTTTGGCCTAAATTCTATATTCCATTCCTGACCCTCCTCCTCCTCCTCCTCCTCCTCCTGACGAAATCCCCTCCACTAGAGTCGTTGAGGGCGCCCTTGCAGAACCTGAGCCCAAGTTATTTCCCTAATGGCGCCGTAGTCGCCGTCCTCCCTAAAGGGGATAGAGAGAGAGAGAGAGAGAGAGAGAGAGAGAGAGAGAGAGAGAGAGAGAGAGAGAGAGAGAGAGAGATAGATAGCTGGGAGATCCAATAGCAATAATACCCGGTCGAAGCCTCATGTGCCCACCGCATAGGCTTTTAGCCAAAGTAATTAACCCCGGTACTTATTCCACTTAAGTAATTGCCTCGCTATCGCCCCGGTATTATGGTCGGAAGCCTCTCCCTCCAAACCCCAACCGTCCTTAGGCTTCAACCGCTCGACCTCAAGTGCTTCGGTTTGTTCTCGTTCGTTGCTTTCTTCTCTTCTTTTTTTCTTTATTTCTCTCTTTCTTTCGTTTCCTTCCTTCCTTACGTCTTTACTTCCTTTTTTTTTCTTCCTGCCTTCCCTCCTTTCTTTTCCTTCCTTTCTATCTTTCTATCTATGTTTCTTTCTTCCTGTCCTTTTTTCTTTTCCTTCCTTTCTTTTTTCTTTTCCTTCTTTCCTTCCTTTCTTTTATTTCCTTCCTGAATTCCTTCCTTTATTCTTTCATTCCTTGCTTCCTTTCTTTTTCCTAATTCCTTCCTTCCTTCCTTCCTGTCTTTTTCTTCCTCCTTTCCTTCCTTTCTTTTCCTTCCTTCCTTTCTTTTTCTTAGTTCCTTCCTTCCTTCCTTCCTATCTTTTTCTTCTTCCTTTCCTTCCTTTCTTCCTTTCTTTAATTTTTTATTTATTTCCTTCCTTCCTTCCTTCCTTCCTTTCTTTCTTTCATTATGTATTTACTTCTTTCCTTCCTTCCTTTCCTTCATTCTTTATTTCTATCTTTACTTCCTCCCTTCCTTCCTTCCTTTCTTCCTTCCTTCCTTCCTTTCTTTCTTTCTTCCTTTCATTCTGTATTTATTTCTTTCATTCCTTCCTTCCTTTCATTCTGTATTTATTTCCTTCCTTCCTTCCTCCCTCCCTCCCTCCCTCCCCTCCTCCTCCCTCCCTCCCTCCTCCCTTCCTTCCTTCTTCCCTTCCTTTCATTCTGTATTTCTTTCCTCCCTTCCCTCCTCCCTCCCTCCCTTCCTTCTTCCTTCCTTTCATTCTGTATTTCTTTCTTTCCTTCCTTCCTTCCTCCCTCCATTCCTTCCTTCTTCCTTCCTTTCATTCTGTATTTATTTCCTCCCTTCCCTCCTCCCTCCTCCCTCCCTCTCCCTTCCTTCGTCCTTCCTTTCATTCTGTATTTCTTTCTTTCCTTCCTTCCTTCCTCCCTCCATTCCTTCCTTCTTCCTTCCTTTCATTCTGTATTTCTTTCCTCCCTTCCCTCCTCCCCCTCCTCCTTCCTTCTTCTTCCTTCCTTTCATTCTGTATTTATTTCTTTCCTTCCTTCCTTCCTCCCTCGATTCCTTCCTTCTTTCTTCCTTCCTTTTCATTCTGTCTTTCCTTCCTTCCTTCCTTTCATTCTGTATTTATTTCTTTCCTCCCTTCCCTCCTCCCTCCCTCCCTTCCTTCTTCCTTCCTTTCATTCTGTATTTATTTCTTTCCCTCCTTCCTTCCTTCCTGACTTGTGGTTCTTCTTCGTTCTTATTTTCTCTCTCTCTCTTGAAGGCGGATACGATGCTGTAAATGCTGACAGAGTTTGCTTCCTTCAATTACGGAAGTGGCATTCTGATTACTTTTGAAATGTAATCTGTTGTAGTTCGTTCTCTCGCCGCTGCACGATTACCTGACAGTTTAGCCTGAAGACTTCTGGTTGTGAAATAGATTTAACAGGTGAACTAGTCATTAAAACGGTAATTAGAATGGGCGTGACACCCACACACGCATGTGTATAATTATCTATCTGTCTATCTATATATATGTGTGTGTGTATGTATGTATGTATGTATGTGCGTATATTTATATATAGACATATACACGTATATATATATACATATATAATATATAATTATGTATACAGTATATATGTGTGTGTGAAATTGTGTCGTTTATATATATATATATATATATATATATATATATATATATATATATATATATATATATATATATATTATATATATATATATTATATTTATATATATATTATATTTATATATATATATATATATATATATATATATATATATATATATATATATATGTATGTGTATAACAAAACCTGTACGCTCATAAAAGATATATAAACGCAATGCGTCTTCATTGTGAGCGCAGGGCAGGCCAACAAAAGGACCAACGTTATAAATAAATAAGGGATACACAAAGATCCATAAATAAGACCTAATCTTCAGACGCGACTCCTCCGCAAAGTCGTTACAATGGACGACCCTCCTTCATCTCTCACCCCTTTCCTCTCCCCCTTTCGCCAAAGGACGGGAATAATAATCACGTAAAACCCGTTTGCCTCCCGTCAGGTAGGTAAGTTTTCCCCTTCCAATAAGGAAGTTAAGTCGAGAGACGTAGTTGTTGTTTCCGGCGGAATGTTCCGCCGCGAGGATTTTTGCCTCCGTTGGCGGACGTCTGTTTTCATGGGGGGCGGGGAGGGGGGGGGGCGTTGGGGATTACTCCCCGATAATAAAATGCACCGACTCTGTACCGTCTATCTTTCCTCTTTTTAGTTTTCTTTGAAAGAAAACTATTGTGATGGCTCTCTTTCGGTCCTCACTTTTTTCTCTCCGCCCTCAGATCTTAAAAACTACTGAGGCTAGAGGGCTGCAAATTGGTATGATGATCATCCACCCTCCAATCATCAAACATACCAAATTGCAGCCCTCTAGCTTGAGTTGTTTTTACCTTATTTAGGGTTAAAGTTAGCCATAATCGTGCTTCTGGCTACGATATAGGATATGCCACCACCGGGCAGTGGTTAAAGTTTCATGGGCCGCGGCTCATACAGCATTATACCAAGACCACCGAAAGATTGATCTTTTTTCGGTGGCCTTGATTATACGCTGTAGCCGCTGTACAGAAAACTCGATTGCGCCGAAGAAACTTCGGCGCATTTTTTTACTTGTTTTTATCACCGTTTTTTTAGGGATTCGATGCGTAACCGACTGTGTGTGTGTGCGTGTGTGTGTATGTCGTCTCAGAGAGATAGACTGATACCGTTCCTTCCCCTATATTACTCAAAGATCGTTAAAAGTTCTTGCTGCATTCTCGTCCTGGGGGAGGAAAAATGTCTTGATAAAAGTCCGTCGTAATGACGTGTGGGAATGCAATCATTGTACCTCTCAAGTTCCATGAGATGAGTCGATGAAATAAGAATGTAACTTATCAAACAGATCATTATCAGTCCTCGCTAGAAGTTCGCTCTTTAGTCAAGGACGCCATTGCACCTGGTACATCAGGCTTTCAAGTGTTGTCAAAGCACCTCTAAAATTTCATAAGATAAGTTGAATAAATGAGGATAATAATTACCATATAAGTTTATACCAGTCCATGTTGGATATTCGCCTATAAATCAATGATGCCATTGTATATGGTATATCAAGCCCGGATTCATAATGTCGTTGTCCTAGATAGAATGAATCACAGGCCTGGAAGGTTAGATGTCATTGTCCTAGGTAGAATGAATCACAGGCCTGGAAGGTTAGATGTCATTGTCCTAGACAGAATGAATCACAGGCCTGGAAGGTTAGATGTCGTTGTCCTAGGTAGAATGAATCAATCACAGGCCTGGAAGGTTAGATGTCGTTGTCCTAGACAGAATGAATCACAGACCTGGAAGGTTAGATGTCATTGTCCTAGACAGAATGAATCACAGGCCTGGAAGGTTAGATGTCATTGTCCTAGATAAATGAATCACAGGCCTGGAAGGTTAGATGTCATTGTCCTAGGTAGAATGAATCAATCACAGGCCTGGAAGGTTAGATGTCGTTGCCCTAGATAGAATGAATCACAGGCCTGGAAGGTTAGATGTCGTTGTCCTAGACAGAATGAATCACAGGCCTGGAAGGTTAGATGTCATTGTCCTAGATAGAATGATTCACAGGCCTGGAAGGTTAGATGTCATTGTCCTAGACAGAATGAATCACAGGCCTGGAAGGTTAGATGTCATTGTCCTAGATAGAATGAATCACAGGCCTGGAAGGTTAGATATTAAATATTGCAATCCTTTTTCCGCAGACCAAGTAGCCCGTAGCTTTTCACGGGTCGTGGATAATTACCTTTTCAGTTTGTGCATCTCTTTGTACGATGGAGATAGGCAGATTAAAAACGCTGATTGCTGTAACGGAGACTCCCTTATTGTTCTCGTGTATAAAGGCAGGAAATTAGATTGCTTTCATCGAACAATGGAAAATACAGACTTGATATTTAGCGCGTCAACCCAGGGTTTCAAAATGTAGCTTTCAACCCAGAGTTTCAAAATGTAGCTTTCAACCCAGGGTTTCAAAATGTAACCCAGGGTCTCAAAATGTAGCCAACCCCGGTTTCAAAATGTAGTTTTCAACCCAGGGTTTCAAAATGTAACCTTCAACCCGGGGTTTCAAAATGTAGCTTTCAACCCAGGGTTTCAAAATTCAACCCAGGGTTTCAAATGTAGCTTTCAACCCAGGGGTTTCAAATGTAGCTTTCAACCCAGGGTTTCAAAATGTAGCTTTCAACCCAGGGTTTCAAAATGTAGCTTTCAACCCAGGGTTTCAAAATGTAGCTTTCAACCCAGGGTTTCAAAATGTAGCTTTCAACCCAGGGTTTCAAAATGTAGCTTTCAACCCAGAGTTTCAAAATGTAGCTTTCAACCCAGGGTTTCAAAATATAGCTTTCAACCCAGGGTTTTAAAATGTAGCTTCCATATCTCTTTAACATGATGAATTTCGCTGTAATATTCTTGCATTATGACTTTTCCATATTCCTTTCGCAATATATTATGAACAACTGCCGCTTACATCAGATCGCCAAGATTTGTTGCAAGCGACAGTACATTCATCTTTTTATGCGTGTCTGTTAACTCTTACTATAAAATGTCTCTCATTCCGTTTACTGTACCTCTGTTCATATTCTCTTTCTTCCATGTGACTTTCCACCCTCTCTAACAATTGTCTTATAGTGCAACTGCGAGGTTTTCCTCCTGTTACACCTTTCAGACCTTCTTACTAACAATTTCCCTTTCGGCGCTGAATGACCTCATAGGTCCCAACCATTGGCCTTTGGCCTCAATTCTGCATTCTGTTCTATTCTTCTTTTGCTCGAACCTGGGACAGGTATGAAAATAACTTTCATAACAAAGTTATCAGTTTAACATTAAGTCAAGGTCCTTTTTCCTAGTGATGTCTGCTATTTCTATATATATATATATATATATATATATATATATATATATATATATATATATATATATATGTGTGTGTGTGTGTGTGTGTGTGTATATACATATATATATTTTTATATATATTTATTTGTATATTTAATGTCATCTGTAAATCAATATATCCACTCGTGACCTTATAATCTTTGTAAAATTGCGAACCCAACTCAAAATAAATCGTAACAAACTTGCAACAGACCTTTGAAGTCTGTTGCGAGCGATTCTGGGTCACAGTGAGTCTCAGGAATGTGAGTGAGTGAGTGAATGAGAGTAAGCGAGGTACAAGTGACTCATTCATGTCAAATTTATGAGGTAAAATAATGTCCATTTCTTTGTACAGAAACGTAAGAATGCGGATTATTATAAGTTCCAAACAGATCTGTATCATTCAAACGCGATAACGTTTCTTTTTTAACAAAAAGCGAATTCCTTTTAATGAGCGTAATGAGTGAATCGAAAAAAAACCCTCATCAGCAATTCATGAATTGAAGGAAGCTTGCTTTTCATATTTCAATGCTGAAAAATCGCCTTACTGTTCTTCAATATTTATCAGCCCCAAATCTCGGGAGCAAACTTGGTAGCTTAGTTTTGGGGGGAAAACAGGTTCTACACTTTCATAATATTGATAATCTTATCCTCCCAGAGGGCAACACGACTCTTTTGGACTTCCAATTACTAACTATTGGAAACTCAATACCATGACAAAGAGCTCGTTAATCCGGTAAAGGTAATTAAAACAACATTGTTCCACTAAAATGGGGAGAGAGAGAGAGAGAGAGAGAGAGAGAGAGAGAGAGAGAGAGAGAGAGAGAGCTCGTTATCCATGTTTGTACAGACTTGGTGATTCTCAACGTGAATAAGCTAATTAGGTTCGTAAGGGAATACTTTTGTGGACTAATTCAAAGGAGTTTGTATGTCCTTTTGTCGTTTCCTGTACCTCGTAATTTTATCGTTCTTATTCCAAGTTGTTATTGTTAAATAAACTCACCAGGTAATGGTAAAGATATGGGATGGGTCTCAATAGCTGGAGTTACAATCTTTGTACGAATTTCACTTGACTATACAAAAAAACCTTCGTGGGGGGTTAGTGCCGTCAGTGCACCTCGCGGGGTGCACTGTAGGCATTACTAAAGGTTCTTTGCAGCGTCCCTTCGGCCCCTAGCTGCAACCCCTTTCATTCCTTTTACTGTACCTCCATTCATATCTTTCTTCCATCTTGCTATCTGCCCTCTCCTAACAATTATTCCATAGTGCAACTGCGAGGTTTTCCTCCTGTTAACCTTTCAGACCTACCTACTCTCATTTTCCTTTCCAGCGCTGAATGACCGTATAGGCCCCAGCGCTTGTGCCTTTGGCCTAAACTCTATATTCCATTCCATTCCTATACAGTCAAACCAACTCATTAAAATAGCATATCTTACCTGCAATTTGGAATTTGTAAAGAATAGTGAACGACTTACATTAAAGTTTAATAGTGAATACTCATTTGTAAATAGCTAAGAATTCTTGTGTTTTATGCATCTATTGACTTTGAAAGAATGGCAGAGAATCCATTAAAACTAAAGGAATGTTTAATTGTACCAGAAAACGACTAACGGTTTACTTACCTGGTGATTTAGAGTGATGTGCTTTTAAACAGCTGAAAATTAATGACACATATGTACTTGTAACACGTACACATCCACAGTTAGGCTGCCCGTACATGAGACACTTTTTGTGGAAAGTGGCTCGCCACTAAAATAAAAAAAGAAATTGAACATGCGTTTGAATGGAAAAGACTGCAGACGATCCACGAAAAGTGGCTGACACTAAAAAAGTGGGAATGGAGTGGCTACCAGGTCTATTTCTTGGCCACGCAATTGTGCAAGCTGATATTATTAGCTGGCCGCTAAGTGGCTAACCACTTAGTGGCCAGCCATCTTCCAGTAAGGCTGGCCACACACAGGACACTTCTAGTGGAAGATGACTGGCCACTATGTGGTCAGCCACTTAGTGGCCATCTAATAATATAAGTTTGTTAAGTGATATGGCCAGGAAATAGACTTGGTGGCCACTTCGTATCCACTCTTTTAGTGTCGTTCACTTTTAGTGGCTCATTTGTGGTCTTTCTTACAAATGCGTGTGCTCCTTTTATTATAGTGGCCAGCCACTTAACGGCTGGCCACTTTCCACTAAAAGTGTCCTGTGTGTGGGCAGCCTAAACGCTTGCTCATAAAATATGAATATTTCTAATCTCTTTCCTATCTTTATTTCCAGGTAAGGAAGCATCAAAGTCAGTAAGCAAGAGGTGCATCTTCAGCCAGAATTTTCAAGGTAATATTTCTTACAAGACTAAGATTATCGTATGTATCTTCTTATAAGTGTTAATGAATGATGCTGGACAAGCTAGGATGGGAAGTATGTGACTGTAGATTTTTTAAAATCTTGTATAGAAACGGTATTCTAACCTAACCTAAGCTCGTCTAACCTAACCGACCTAACCTAACCTAACCTAACCAGCTGATATTGTTAGATTTTTCGAAATGTGGCATCAAAACTTGCATTTCATTTGAACAAATAAAGATGAATATAGTATGTATAACTTTAATTCACGAAAATATACCTCTCTCTCTCTCTCTCTCTCTCTCTCTCTCTCTCTCTCTCTCTCTCTCTCTCTCTCTCTCTCTCTCTCTCTCTCCCAGTCTCTGCCAGAGATGAATATGATATGCATAACTTTAATTCACGAAAATATATCTCTCTCTCTCTCTCTCTCTCTCTCTCTCTCTCTCTCTCTCTCTCTCTCTCTCTCTCTCTCTCTCTCTCTCCCTCCTCTCAGTCTCTGCCCTAGATTAACTTGGAATGTAATTAAAGAGGGTTATTAGAGAAGTGCCCCGGGCCCGGAATTTTATTCTGCCCATGTCATCGGGCATCCCCAGGCGGTGTCGATGGAATATTTCCCAGAAAGCCTCTGGTAATAAGTGCTTTTTAAACTGAACAGATTCTTGGGTCTCGGATCGAAAGTAAGAATATGTGTTTAAGCTTATTTTTTTTTTCTGTTTGAACGTAATTGGATTGTATTAGACTGTTTACTAGGGATTGTAACTTTGCCTTCGTAATTACACTGTCCAGGATGTGAGTAATTTCTTTTGCATTTATAGTGGTTTTCTGTCTAGTGTGTCGCGACAAATAATAATAATAATAATAATAATAATAATAATAATAATAATAATAATAATAATAATAATAATAATAATAATAATGAATGGTTAAATTATTATTGTTGTTATAATAGTAATAATATATTAAATGGTTGTATTATTAATGTTGTTAAATAATAATGATAACAACAACAACAATAATAATAATAATAATAATAATAAATAATAATAATAATAATAATAATAATAATAATAATAATAATAATGCTTTTAATTATTATTATTATTATTATTATTATTATTATTATTATTATTATTATTATTATTATTATTATTATTTCGGTGATGGAGCAACTATCTAAGCTTTAACATGGAGGGCCATTTCACAAGGATGCCAGTTTGGCTCCGGTCCTGGAAAGTCAGTTCAGCTCTCTTCTTCAGTAAAATCTTTGCAAAAAGGACAATTTTAAGAACCCTTTGCAAATGGACAATGCAAACTCCATCGAAACTGACACACAGAGACTTTGCATTATTTTTTTTCTCCCGGAACATTGCGTAGAAATTGAAGCCTACGTTTTATTCTCAGAGGAGTTTTAAAATAGAAATTGAAGCCTACGTTTTATTCTCAGAGGAATTTTAAAGAGAAAATATAAGAACGGAGAGAACAGTAGAGAGCGAACGGGAGAAAGTGGAATATTAGAAAAAGATCTGATGGTCTTAAGATTTTGGGAAAGGGAGTCATACTGATACTATTCGGGATTCCAATCGCTAGTAATCATTTCACGTCATGTTTCACACACACACACACACACACACACACACACACACACACACACACACACACACACACACACACACACACACACACACACAGAAAAGAAGAAATGTACTTTGAAACTTATCTACTCCTTTCATCACAAATACTGGTAAAAAAATAATTTTAGACATCACCCGTTCAGTATCCAAAAATGAACGCTATGGGTCTTAGGACATGAAATAGACAGGACTCTGACCATTCCCCCAAAATCGTTCAGTACCCAAAAAATGAGTCCTTTGGTAGGACAAGAGATAAACAGGACTCTAACCATTCGCCCAAAATCGTTCAGTACCCAAAAATGAGTCCTTTGGTAGGACAGGAAATAGACAGGAGAACTCTGACAATTCGCCCAAAATCGTTCAGTACACAAAAAATGAGTCCTTTGGTAGGATAGGAAATAGACAGGAGAGCTCTGACAGTTCGCCCAAAATCGTTCAGTACCCAAAAAGTGAGTCCTTTGGTAGGACAGGAAATAGACAGGAGGACTTTAACCATTCGCCCAAAATCGTTCAGCAAAAATGAGTCCTTTGGTAGAACAGGAAATAGACAGGAGGACTCTGACCATTCGCCCGAAGTCTTTCAGTACCCAAAAAATGAGTCCTTTGGCCGGACAGGAAATAGACGGGAGGACTCTAACCATTCGCCCAAATTCGTTCAGTACCCAAAAAATGAGTCCTTTGGTCGGACAAGAAATAGACGGGAGGACTCTCACCATTCGCCCAAAATCGTTCACTACCCAAAAAATGAGTCCTTTTGTCGGACAAGAAATAGACGGGGGGACTCTCTTCATTCGCCCAAAATTGCATCCAGTCCTGCTGTCCCATCCTCAGTCTTGCTCTCCGTCCAGACAGAGATGATTGAGAATAGCCCAGATGGACAAATCGCGTTCTTTCTCTCCCGATTTCCCCCGGGATGATTGCTGCTTCCCTTCCGTCCAATCTCCTCGACCTTATTTTGAAAGGGTTTGGAAATAAAGTGGGCGAGGATCCGGAGCCTTATCTCTGGATCATTTCCCCCCAGGGGCTCGTCCTTCAACCATCAGGATTTAACTAGATTTTTCCTCTTTTTATTTTTAAGTTTTTTTTTTTTTTTAGGGAGAGGGGTGAAGGTTAGTCCAGAGCAAGTTTTTTATTCGATTATTTTGTTTATATCCTTGAAATGCATATGGCGGAGTATCTGCTTTTCAAATATATATATATATATATATATATATATATATATATATATATATATATATATATATATATATACATACGTACATACATACATACCTTCATACATATATACATACCTCAAGAACTATCGCACATGTGGCTTCTGAAATTTACTGGCAAATGTTTCAAATACTTTTTTTCCAGTAAGTTCATTATCCCGTGTAGAAAATAAAAATAGACTTACCTGAAAAATATATATATATATATATATATATATATATATATATATATATATATATATATATATATATATACACACACACACATACACATACATACATACATTAGATTCTACCATGATATCCTTCGTAGCATATATTCAGAGCATTTTTCATTCATCTTCAAATGAGAAAATAATTCGCGTTAGCTTCTAGAACGACTTTTTCTTTAAACCATACGAATGCAACATAAATACAATTTTCTCGAGTGAATGCTCAGACGTCAAGAGAACCAACCAGCATTACGACTGCCAATAAAATACTAGAACTATCCTTCCATTCTTATGCAGTAATGTCCTTGAACTTACGTTCCACTGAAGAAAAGAGAAAATGAAGCATATAGTTTGTAACGCTCGAGGGAGAAACTTCCGCAGAAGCAGTTCTCTTAAATTTTCTTCTACAGTTTTGAAAGCTCTTGTAACTTTCGCTAAAAGAAATGAAAAGCGACCTTTGGTACATGGAGTTCTAAAAAAGGATTTTCAACTACTTTTACCTCCAGCGTATGATTAATTCTCAAGGACTTTCTGTTACTTTTATCTTCAGCAGTAAGATTTTTTTTTTATTAGTTATGAGTTTCTCGAACTTTCTTGAATTACGAGTTTCCCGAACTTTCTTGAAATTCTTCCCTGGACAAAAAATGATAAAAAGGTAAGTGATCTAGGGTACTTTATAAAACAAAAAGGACTTTTAAAGATGGCTTTCAAAGCATAGCCCGGAATCCCTATTCCCCCTTAATTAGGGGTTCTTTTTGAATTTGATTTTACCTGAATTGAATTGAACATAGAATTTAGGCCAAAGGCCAAGCACTGGGACCAATGAGGTCATTCAGCGCCCGCAACGGAAATTGACAGTAAAAGTTTGAAAGGCGTAA